>NC_070579.1:31601876-31849376 GCF_027409825.1 Scomber japonicus | reverse complement strand
ATTTATTATTAGTCGTATAGGTGGACCTTCAGAAGATCCTATTACTTATTCCATCTCCCTTGAAATTTTTTATCAGAAAACTATGATCTTAATGCTCTATCTACTTGAGAATTGTGTGCTGAACAGGACCACGCTGAGGAAGACTGAAACCAAACAGAGCGAGCACCAATTCGGTTGGCAGTATTCGTTCAGCTGTATTCTTCTAAACTTTGACAAGGTCATGTAGACGATGCACGTAGAAGCCACTCAACATAGTTGGTTGTTTAGCCCCAAGCTCAAATGTCGTCTAAGTGGCAAACTCCTGGATCAGACGTGATAAAACGAACCTTAGTCACATGAGATCATTTGCACTTAAGGAGTCTGTATTAATAGATCTGTTAGAGGTGTTGATGGCCACCAGTGAAAGCGCTGGTCTTTGTGTCAGTGGTGTTATGGATTAACAAGTGGTTCATGGTGGGTTTTCTATTTGATTTTAACAAAAATACATCACCTGTCTCTTAAACCAAACTGCTATTTTCTAAATGCCTGCAGTTTACAGCGTTGCTGTGGCATATTATTAACTACATAAACTGTATTTCCTATCACTCGATGTCCTTGTATCTGAATGGACCAGCATGTCCAGTTGGGAACTGTTCATCACAAGAACCATAAAATAGTCATTAAAACAGAGGGGGAAAATCCATGTTTGTCAGTAGAGAGCAGATGAATCAATAATTTTGTTACATGACAGTTTAACCCCCCCCCCAAAAGGTCAACAGTAGCCTACTGTTAAATTGAAGGACCAATTTGATCAATCAATCATTAATTAGTAATCTAAAAGTAGACTGTGAAATGCAATAACGTGTATTTGTTTTATTGTAAAAGCAAATTATTTAGTAATTGATTTGTGAGAATATGCAAATTGTGTATACATGTCCAATTCTGTCCATAACTGTTCAATTTCCATTTAATATTATTTGACATTTCATAGAAATTAGAAAAAAGTAAAATACTGTCAGCCAATTTTTTTGTGTTTTAAGATGACACAGATCAGTCTCATGTGGTTTTACTGTAGTTTAGTTGCAGTCCTGCTGAACTTGTTTAAGAGGGCATTTGCTTCTAAAGCATAATTAAACTGAACCAATTAACCACAATACCTGTAGTACCTAGGAATTTGCCAAACAACAACCCCATAGCATTTTTCAAGCCTCATCTTCTCCTAGTTAGTAATTAGATTGACTGGTTTGGAAAGATGCCCAGACCCAGCACGTTAAGCTTTGTATTACAATGTCAAAATCTGATGACACCTGTCTATGGTACTTATTTCCTTGACATGGGACTCAACATGTTTGTTGACTGTTGACCAGGAAAAGCAGGGGACTTCCACACTGGTCTCCTCGCCCAGATGTATTGTCTCTGTATCGTGTCTCAGCTTTGACTATTCAAATTAAAGTTGACCCTTTTTACTCAATAAAAGGAAAGAAGTAAAAGCACCCATCTCCCCTGATCATAATTGTTATTTGAATGGCTCATTTGAAACCCTGCAGGTTGTTGCCTCTAACCACATACTCTTGCTTGGCAAACAAAATATGTATTGCCCGGAAAAAACATTCACTCGTGTTTCAAGAGCATGGCAGTCTTCATTGCAAGTGCATGACTGCGTTGGCCGAGATCCACCAAAAACATCTTGAAAGGACTGACTCAAAATCTAATGAACAATGAGCCTCAAGGTTTCCTTGGAGTCTGTCTTTAAATTGAAAAATGCCTTTCCTTTTGCACGTTGATGATATGATAAGGATGATGGTTATAGTGATTTGGCAATGACCTATTTTGCTGTGTCGAATTGTATTGAAGCACAGTGGATATAAAATGAAAAAGATTATGAGCATAATATGACGCTCATCCAGAAGTGAACAATTGGAATGAATCCTGTCACCGTTCACAAATTGGGTCTGTATAAAAATGGAGTATGTACAATTTGATGGCATTCATTCATTATGGCATCTATAAGAGGCTTTCACATCCTCATATTTGATAATCACATACATTATATTATTAATATCATCATTTTTATTATTATTAGTATTATTGAAAGAGGCAGTTCCATTTATGATACATTTTCTTATTTAGATTGCACCACTTCCTTAGATTGCCTAACAACAACTTAGGTAAAGAATTTAGTAGCAACTATCAACGAAGATCTGTGGACCAAAGCCAGTTGTGCCACTGCCCAACAGTTACAACATATTGGCAAAACAGTTTTCATTTGCTATCAGACGTCATGGAAAGATCTTGACCTAATCCTTCGATGACTGTCTCAAAGGATCTGATCTTGTGCCAAAAAACTTTCAATATAACAACATTTGTAACACTTCTCACACATAGACTGATATTACTAAACTCAAAACAAACACAGGCTCCAACTCACTCTCCTTATGGACGATGTTAAGCAACACTTGCATTTGGAAAAAATTCCCATATAAATTCTCAAAGAGAGGCTGTGAAGATCATTTTTTACCATCTAACTACCAACCATCCACCCATCTTACCTCGGTCAATATTGACATCAACTGAACTGCTTTACTTCCCTGGGTCATAATTACTATGGCTGCTAGATGGTGTAACTATAGGTCATATTTGCCAGCTGAATTGTCAACCTATGCTGTTATCTAGTGATGACAGACTGAATCTAGAGTTGAGAAATGTAAGACAGTTCTTCACCTCAGACATAATTGCAAAAAGCATAATAATGCATGTGTCTTATTTGCTATTGTTGACAGTTGCCTCTGAACTTTTATCCACTAACTCATGGAATAATTTTTTCTCCTTCTCTTTTTCTAGGTTCTGAAGATTAGACATTTAGGGCCTGATTTACTAAAAGTTTGCTTGTGTAAAAACGTGTCCAAACTTGACATCACCAGCAAAAAAATGTGCAAGCTGATCTACTAACGTGGTGCACTGAGGCTTTAGTCTTTCAAATGTACAAGATAATATGCGCTGTAAATTTAGTATGTTTGCCATAATGAATATACAACATGGGGTGTTTTTTGTTACAAATGCTCTCCCATATAGCGCATTCTTTTTGTTGCTGTAACTCAATATGTTGTCCTCTTCCACTAGAACCTCTCATTCCATGGGATCAAATATCATTTAAATACTGCTGTCCTCACCTGTTGTCATTTGCGCAGTTATTCTTAGTATATCACCCGCAAAAAGCATGCTAACCAAACATACAATCTGTTGCACTGAACATGCAATTTAGTACCCTTTATTTGGGATCAGGCCATTACTCAGGGGACTCATTAGAACCTGCTCTATGTGTAAAGTGCCTAGAGATAACTCTGTTGTGATTTGGCGCTATACAAATAAAGATTGATTGATTGATTGATTGATTGACTCATGGCTCAGGGGTTAGAGTGTTTTTTTCCACTAATCAGAAGGTTTATTTGGTCTGATCTCCATACCAGGTATTGCACCAGGTAAAATTTAGGAGGTGGGAACTTTACAGGAACATCCTCATACCTGGTCCTCTCAGCCATTGTGCCTCTATTGCAGAGTAGGACCTTGATAGGACCCACCAGACTCCGGAGGTGACATAACCATTCTGCAAAAAATTTGATTGTTGCATAATTGTTGTGCGACAGTTTTGACTGTGACGTCACTGAGGCAATGCGAGTATACTCAATCAGCGAAAGCCCCACCCAGGATTTTTTTTGGGCCGAATGGAGTACATACCCTGAGGCAGGGCCTCATTTTGCCCCCGTAAAAGTTCTGGGAGATTGTCCTTCAGGGGCGATTCCCCTTTCCCGATTGACCGCCAACGGTCACAGCCCCTTAAAATGACCCCAAAGTTCCTGCAGTGGAAACGGGCCTAAAATAGTCAACACTTATCTTCTCTCAGGATTCTTATCATATTGTTATACACAGATTTACATACTATTAGAAGACTACTAGGGGACTGGTCTCATACAAGCACTGAGTAAGTGCATTGAACATATCAGTGACTGGATGTGCTAAAGTTTCCTTCAATTACAAAGATGAAACGGAAATAATTGTTTTTAGAGTCAAGGAAGTGCTCTGCTTCAGTTGTTAATGTTAAAAACCACAAACCAAGCCAGATTGTTTTGTAATCAAGTCTTAACATTCTCATATAGACATAAAAATCCACAACTATAACTTTAGGAATATATTAAGAATTAAAGTATTCATATCTCAGCAGGATATAGGAAAACTTTTCCATGCATTTATCTTCTGTAGACTTAACTACTGTAATGGTATTTTTACAGGTTGACCAGACAGCTGCAGCTGATTCAGAGTCCTGGTTTATAAAGCACTGAATACATTTCTGCCCTACTTCTTCATTATGAACCATCCAGACCTCTCAGGTTGTCTGGAAAAGGTTTTCTGTTCCCAAAGTGAAAAAAAACATCAACAACCCACATTCAGTTTTTTCTGCACCACATATTTGGAATTCCCAACAGTTCTTTTCAATCAAGGCCAAAGACTTTTGTTTACCAAATTTGTTCAAGTTTTATGACTTTTATTCACTTTATCTGTCTTGTTCTTTTTTCATGTTTTGCTTTTTTTTAAAAATGTTTCTTTGAATGTATCTTTTTATAATGTCTTTTATATAAAGCACCTCATTGAAAAGCAGAAATTTTGACAATTATGCGTCTTTGCTTATTTTGTAGAAAGCAATTTTAAAAGATTGATTCCACTCTAATGTTTGTGTGGTTCAAACTTCAAAACAGGTATCAATCTTCTAATCTCAGTCTCAGAAAAGAAAAGACATTTCCCAAAGTGTCTAATGATTCTTTTAAGCTGAAGGCAACTACTTTACCTGATATTCATGGTTTCATTTCAATTCAGGCATTATCAGTGTTCTTTTGCTTTTTTGACTCACAAAAGTCAAACAGCAACTAGTTGACATCAAAGACCTGAAACCACAATCCTGGTTTCTTCTGATACCAGGTTGATGGTTATCTGCACTGGGAGTAAGATACCAATCAATTCCACTTTCTGCCACAGATATTCTATTTCATATATATATATGTATATATATATATATATATATATATATATATATATATATATATATATATATAGTGCTCATTCCCTGCATTGTTGTTTTATATAAAAAGCTTTTCAATGACAAAATAATGGGAGACTTTTATTATGAACAATTGAGAGGAAATGTAATGTGTTCTCCATTGTATTAGCGGTGCTAAAAAACAGTCAACACAACAACATGTAGACATATTTGGAGTCATTTGCTCAGCAGATCAGTTAGAAATAACACAAATAAATAACAAATAATAACAAGCAGGAACAGCCACAATGATGATGATGTTTGATTAGGATCTGCAGAAGACACCTCCAATAGGTAAAATGCTTATTTTACTTTGCCCTGCTATGTAATGTAAAAATACCCACAGCGTGCCAGTTCAACTGGAATCATTGCTCACTGTGACTTCTCCAAAACCATGGAAAAACACCATATTGTTAGCGGAGCGGTGGAATCTTTAAATGGAAAAATGCCTTTTGCATGTTGATGATATGATAAGGATGATGGTTATAGTGATTTGGCAATGACCTATTTTGCTGTGTCGAATTGTATTGAAGCACACTGGATATAAAACGGAAAAGAGTATGAGCATAATATGAACAATTGGAATACATTCTGTCACCATTCACATGCAGTACCTTGTGCGCCGTGTGTGGAGCAATTGACCATATAAAAAAATCTGTCATGAGCTGATGTCAGCTCAGGCTGAAAGTAGAAAAACTGTTGGAAACCGAGCCCTCAGAGCAGTCTAAAACTAGTGCTTTTTGCTCACAGAGATTACTTCTACGTATGTTTACATCATTATTTGACACTTTGGCCATGTTTAATATTAAGATCTGACATTGTAACATGAAATATATATATGACTGAAAATAAGGAAAAGCACCAAAGGTCCCCTTTAAAGTTGAGTTTCAGACCACATGCCTTCACAGTGAGGAAATTGACACAGGCCTCTGAAAAGTGTTGATCAGATGTAGCTGTAGTGTGCACTACAGTTTGCATTTAAACTGCTACAAAATAGTTGTATTCTCAAAACAGAAATAAGATTAAATTTTGGCAGAAAAAATAATTATGATAGTGCAAGAGTCTAAGCTTTGCACTAAGATCAAGGTCACAAGGTCAATGTAAAACTGCTATATTGTTGTAGATAATTTCACACTGTGAATCAAGAAAGGAAGCTTATGTTCAAACAAATTTGACTAGCACTGAACATCCTTCTTTACAGGAGGCTGCTAAATCATTTTTTTTCTGTAGACTTAAGTGTGATTGGCTAGCCTAAACTCATAAAGATGAAAACTTGTTTTGAAACAATGTAACCAAGCCAAACCACGAGCATGGTTGCATGAATGTGGCTGATCCTTGAATATTACGCAACAATGAGAACAAAACTAAATCTAATTTACAATTTAATTAAATTCATTTTCCTAATTCAGTTTAAGATAAACAAAGTCATTATTACACCACATCAGAAGAAAAGGAAGTTACACTGGAAATTCAAGGCATCATTTGATCCATGGCTACATAAAAAATATGCTTCTGGTTGGCGAGAAGGTGTGCATCTTTGTCTCATATAACATAATGGCCACTGTGGCTATATCCTTAAAATTTTAGGGAACTAATCCGTGGTTAAACTTCAGCTTGTTTCATTTAGGGGCTGGTAAAGTTTACACATATGGAGTTACAAATAGTATAGGTAGATAATCCTTTACATGTTGCTTGGGGGACTGACACATTATCACTTTCATGATCAGTTTTCACGGTAACATGAGTCAACAGTAGTTGTTATTGTACATGCTTTGGTCTGAAAACAGTTCAATTGTATACACTGATCAGGGGAGCATTATTAAAAGTTATTGACAACAGCTTTGGAGCTTTTTCATAGAAGATGTGAATAATAATAGTTCATAGTTTTATTCAGTGGCTATTGATCATGAAGTATTGTAGTGCGAACAACACTGACTTTTTTGTCACAAAGCAAAAAAAAGGAAAAAATTCAACAACTGTATAAACTGGCAGCAAATGCATACAACACATGGCCTACCTAGATGGAACAGACTCTGAGTTATATTAATGGTATTTCCAACAGAGGGACAGTGTGTCACCAGCTGCATAGTTTAGTGGGTATGTCATTCTACAGGCAGCCATCTCATGCGAATGTGATTTCAATGAGTGGTTTTATGAGCTCCAGGATCAAGAGGAATACCTATCATGGCTTCTCTTATCACCAGATCATTAAACCTTTTTAGCTTTGAGCACAGAGTGCACAGTAAGTCTGATTTCTTTAACCTTTAATACTGCCAGACAATAGTTCACTGCAGACTATACTTATACTCGATTCATTCTTTATTATGTTGTTTATTTATTTATTTTTTTAGTCCAACCATTGTATAGTTTTTACAGCCTGCATAGTTCTAGCAGTTTGCCCACCATTTGTAAAGTTGGCTAAAAGTTTGGAAAAAACAATTTATATTAACAGCTCAACCCAGCAGGCCTATGTGTGTGTGTGTGTGTGTGTGTGTGTGTGTGTGTGTGTGTGTGTGTGTGTGTGTGTGTGTGTGTGTGTGAGAGAGAGAGAGAGAGAGTGTGTGTTGCATAACTCATAGACAATTTAGACCGCAAAGAAACAGTTGTTTGGTTTCAGCATTTATTTTGACAGAACATCACCCCATGGGGATTTACATTAATTGATTACAAAGTAGGACCTTGCCAAGTGGCAAGAAAGAACAGCCTTCACGAAAGTTCAGTATACAAACAACGCAGTTAATGACAAATCAACATGCATAATAGTATAAAACCAAATACATATTAGGGGGAAATACAATATATAACTCACTACCTATTTATATTATAAAACTAACACAACTGTCCCGTACTGTTATAGATGACCTCTGACTAACTTAACATTGAAAATTAAAACATTTCTGCTCAAAAAGTGATAAAAGTGAAACGCACAGACAAGTACATACAGACATGTACATACACTCAATTATGAAGGCTTTGCTGTCCTTCGATATATTGTGGACGGCTTGTTGAGGACTGAGGTTTCCAACATATGTCTGGAGACAGCATGTCATTTTTTGGGCAAGAATTCATTGTGATATTACTGTCATGTATAGGCATGTAGCATTTTTCTCCTGACATGTGACACGTCTGTTCAAGATGAACAGAATCACTGAACAAATATGTGAGTTGTCGCCCAGTAATCTGAGGATGATCTCAACATGGAGGTGATATTCTACATTTAATCTGCAAAAAAGGTATTTGACTTTAAAACGTTGCTAACTTGAGATAAAATACACATCTGTGTTTTCCCCTCTACAACTCACAACGCATAATGATCAACTTAGGTAAAAAATAAAAAGTGTAAATATACAAATCATGATTAGGCTGTACAGTACAAGAGTATAATATTGGTAGAAATCACAATCGCACATAAAAAAGATGCATGCATTGTGTCCTGCATGGGTACTGTTTTGAGACACAGTTTGTTCTGTGTGATCAGTCTTTGGAAAAAGACATTCATACAGTATGTTTTGGATAGAAGTCAGAAGTCATAGATTAAAGTTTTGTATACTTAAAGCCAACATTACAACTCCATGAGGTATTTGAACAGTGACTAGAGTATACATCCATTTTAAGATGTCCAGCAAATAACCGCAGACAGCGGAGTGAAACCAGTTTCCAGTGATATTTAAGGCTACAGTATAATAGAGGAAGGCTTTCTGACTGTCACTCATTAGTGAGAATCTCTTTGCATAACAAACTGCAGGCTCAGTACAACACAACATAAATTACAAAAATTGAACAGTCAGTTATCTCTGTAACAACTAATCAATAAAAAGGAGTAAAATTTGTACTGTTTTGAAAGTTTCGTGATAAATTCTCATAATCTTAGCTGCAAACCTTTCCACCACCCCAGAGGAAAAAAAAATGATCCCACTGTAAACTACAGCTTTAGTATATTACAAAAATAACTGTACAGTACAAATGTGCTGAAAAACACCTCTCTTGAGCCATTCCATGCTTAGAGACAACGGAGTAAAAAGGAGGGGGAGGAATGGGTGAGGAGGAGGAAAACGAGGGAGATGTCTGGCATTCTTTCTCTCCATGCAGTTGTAGTAAACCGCTACATTCAGTTATAATCATCTTAGTAAAAATTGCAACCAAGGGGAATGGGCCAACAGTAACCGTGGCGTGCTGGGAGATCGAGTTCTGTGGCTTTGTGTCTCCCTGCCGCCGTTCACAACACAATGGGTAATATTAAATAAACATTAGTTTAAAAAGTATTTAGCGATCCAAAAGCCTGACATAGTGTTTGCGTCACTTTTGTCCAAGTGTCATTGATTGCTGTTTGTAAGTTTCAGTATTGCTTGCACAGCAAAGCCACAGTCAGACAGGATGGGACACTTGAGTAATCCGTACCTGGGTGATTTTCACACTTTGTCACAGTGTTGTAACAAGAAAAAAAAGTCTTAAACTTGCTGGTGTCTATTGATCAGTAATTGAGAGGTGAACATTTACATACAAATATAAACCTTCACATGTTCGATATGTTCTCATAACTTCCACCTGTTGCATACAAATTCACTTTTACAAAATAGAGAACCTTTTTTTTGGAGTGTGGACTTTTACAAATCATACATTTAGGGTGATACACAATTGAGCAGTTTGGTGATCAGAAAACAGTACTATCTGTCATTTTAAAACAAAATTAAAGCTGGTGTGAGAGCAATGATTATTTCACAAGTTAAAAATGATCTAAAATTAACTAACAGCCCATGCTGTAGATAAGTGCCTGATGCAGCTGATCAGCTAGAGAAAGGAAGAGATCAGATCACATTCAAACAGACTATTAAATGATAAAATGTCTTTAGCAAATACGCTATGGAACAGTGCAGAGTGTGCGCTTGTTTTTTGTTCTTTGGGAGGCATTGTTTTATTCTGGTGCGATAGAGAGCCCTGTCATGTTTATGCATTGTTGCAAATTGTTTGCAGAAGTTCAGACTGAAAGAGAAGCTAGACGCACTTGTGGCGCAGTACAGCTCATGAGACACATTTCCAGCTAGCCACACTTGGGCCAAGCTGATTCAGATTTATTTAGTAAAGAATAAATCAGATGGCTCTTTGCATTCCTGTTTCTAAGAGCGACACAGTCTGATGCTTTCTATCATAACCAGTAAAAGCTTATAAATAATTGCACATTTTGTTCAAAGTGAATTGTAAACTATTTTATCATCATTCTGTTGGACTGATTGTTCCTTTGGGATAAAATCCATTTCTTGTGCAAGTGTGTTTTTGCTTGTTTTTGTTGGTGTTTAGGAAACAACAAGAAGCAGACGCTTCCCCTCTCTGTATCTGGGCAGTTTCTCAGCCTGTACAAAATGTACAAGTAGGTTTCTTTGTTGTATTGCTTAAAATTTAACTTGGTTTAACTTCATCACTTATTTAACTAGTCCTGTTCTTTTTTTCCAAATGGAAGTTAATATTAATGGCTCAAATGCTGAACTTACCTCTGGCATCTTTGTGTGGATTGCCTCTATTTCAATGATGTATAAAGAAAAATACAGTATAAAACAACACAATCTCAATTTATTCTCAGCTTGGTTGTTATATAAGTGGGGCCTATATGAATGAAATTATCCACACTGTATGTTATGCTGGCTAATAATTTGTTTTCTAACATACACTAGCCAAGGCATCTGATGAAGTAGTGTGCCAGAGAGCTCAGATCACACTTTGTTAATGTAGGTCTGTATGTTATTGCCACAAATTCACTGTGATTTAGTACAGAATCTGTACTCAATGTCCAGCCTTTGCTGTTGTTCCCCCTCTGTGAACTCCAGCTTGGCAGGCGAACTTGTCCGCTCCAGCCAGAGCCCATATTCTCTCCCTCTTCATGGCCCTCTTCAGCAACTGGTAGTGTCCAGTAGCTGCTTGGACACAGAGGGTTCTTCGTTTTCAGGGTTGGTCCTCTTGTCCTGTGTGGCTTTGGCTGTTGGTTTCTGCTTGCGCTTGATTTTGTACACATCCCACCTTTCAGAGAGCAGGCCCTTGTTGAAAATGATGGCGGCAAGCCAGGAAAAGAGCAGAATGGAGACAAGCGACATGATCATGATTGCAGTGCGGAAGGGGAAGAACTGGGTCAGCTTTCCCTCAGCGTCCAGCCGGCAGCCAGGGAAGCGTATGGCGGGCGGCAGGCCGATGAGTGGCTCACCGCTCAGGATCCTCATGATGATTCCAATCAGATAGCCGACAGTGGCTCCGTAGCCATTGGATATCTTGAAGAAAAGGATGCAAACCAACTGAGGGAACATGATGGTGTAGGACATGTCCACACCCACCAGCCAGAAGACCAGGACGCTGCTGTCCAGGAAGGTGAGGGCAGTGCCAGCCAGACCCACTACCACCACTGAGATACGGATCACCCACTGCATCTCACGGTCAGACGCCTGAACAAAGAAACAGAAGGACAAACTGTTAAGTTTCACATTACACTTTGTAGTACAATATGATCTGAATCTGTTCTTGAGGCCTGTTCAGCCAAGAGATCCCCTTACAAAGGCTACAACACCATAACAGCCCGAGTGAACTGGCTCATTATATGGAACATTCCTTGGAGGTGAAATAATGAACTAGATCATTGTTATGAGAGGGCAAACATCATAAATAAGATCAAGCTGACACAGTGGGCATACTGTACAGTACGTACAGTATTGTAAAGCCAATAGCTGCTTTGTTGCTGCCTCCAACTTGTGTTGTCAGAGTACAATAATGATGCAGTCTGCAAATGTCTTGGTGTTACCCACACATGTTTCATGATGATGGCCATTAAAGGCATTTTATTCTCAGTGGACTGTAAAAGAAGGCAGATTTATGATCCTTAAAGGGGGATAATGGCATTGCATAAATGTCATCAAATGGTTATACCAGTGACTGTGGGGGAATTAGAAGGAGAAGACAAAATCAAAGCAGCAGAGGTCAAGATTACCTAACTTTTAGGGCAACACACACAGTGGTGGCATTGATGTGTGTCAACTGCACAGAAAAGCAGCCGTTTTAAAACATTTGCTCCAAGGACTGGCAAATCCTGACTACCACACATTCACAGCTTTGGCTGTCTATGTCAGTTATTCAAGCATAGAACACTTCCTCCAAATCAACAGAAACATTATATTCAGCAGTATTGTCTTTGAATATAAGAAGGTTTAACACAAAGCAAAAAGGTATCCACATTTGGTCAAATTAAGACCAGAGTCTAACTGTTTGACATCTGTTTTAGTATATAAAAAGTTAGTATTTAGTAGAAATTATGAGGTTAAAAACAAACAAACAGTTAAATAATTGAAAAACACCATTTAAAATGTGCAGGAACTACACAGAGTAAAATCTAAACCGCAGTTCGGGTTAAGACTAGCTGGTGAGATAGCCTTAACTAAGGCTGATTTATCCGCTACTAGCTATCAGTTTCTTCTAACTGAAAAATTTGATTTGATGATATCGCAGTACTTGAATTTGCGATATCACATGAGTAAGGTTACAACAAAATGTAATTATAATAGAGAGAAAGTAAAGACACATAAACTAGACCAGCTAATCGCTAACTAGCTACTAGCTACTAACTACTAACGAGCAGCAGTCAGTGTTGTCAGCCTCTGACTTTAGTGGAGTTTGCATGATTTGATGTGGTTGAGCTACCTTTGAATTGCATATTCAGATATATTAAGTAGCTCAGAAGTTCAAATAGGCAAGCTGAAGAAAAAACAAGAACACGTGTTGTTTGATGTAAACACCACGTATCCCCCACCACCAGCATGTCCTCTGGCATGTCCTCTGGCATGCTGGTGGTGTCTCAACTTCACTGTTTCTGTAGTTTCTGCTCTTCCTTTGTAAGACAGTATAGTAATATATCTCTTATCTAAAAGACTCACCTGCTTCCTGATGATGTTTTTGTAGATATTTGAGGAAAACAATGAGGCAGAGGACAGCAGGGCTGAGTCCATGGAAGACATGACAGCAGCAGCTACAGCTCCGATGCCGATGACAGAGATGTAAGCGGGTGTGAGGAACTGCAGAGCGATGGGGAGGATGGAGCCTGCCTCTTTGCGCTCATATGGGGTAGGCAATCCATAGAGGGTTGAGTTCCAGTCTAGGAGGATGGACCGATGAATACATTTGATTAAGACAAAGACACGTTAACGGTGAAGAAGAATAAATGAGTGAAACAAGTGAAACATAAAATGGTTAAATATGCTTAGATTCAGAGGATACATTTATTTTAAATTTTTTCCATTCCAAATATAGGTCTTTGGCCAACACAGACATTGGAAGAATTGAAGTGAGACAAAATTGGTCTTTTCTGAATTTGTAAGTTAAGAGTGAGTACCTGTAGATGCAGCCACAGCTCCAATCAGCACGGAGGGGATACCTAGCACCAGGCAGAAGGCTGAAGAAGCAAAGCAGGTCACCTGAGCCTGCGTGTAAGATGAGGCTGACAGGATTCTTTGGTAGAATGCCTGGTAGGCTAAACCGCCTAGAGCCTGGTGCAAAAAACAAATACAGACATGATGACAGGAGTCAGTTTGTACAGCAATGCAAGACCAGAAAGAATAATCCTCTCATGACTTTCTGCTGTTGTTATGCTTGGCTGTTTTATTGAAATAAGTCTGCTAATTTAACAGCAGGGTTAAATTTAATTTAACTGCTGCGAGGCAGGAGTTATGTAAATACAGCGTTATTTGTGTATCAGATTACATTTTGTACTTCCCGTGTATGTATATAAAGTCCCCTCACACTTACCAACAGCATGAAATCGTCGAACCACTTGCCGGCCTCATCGAGCTTCACCGTGCCTACCCAGGGAGCCTGGAAAGTCTGGTTGTAGGCCGTCAGTGAGATGTCCAAAGAGTGTGGGTTGGTCATCAGGAAAGGAACACACACCCACTGCATACACAAACACAAAGACAGCTAATCTGATTATGGGCGCAGTGGGGGACATTTTCAGTCTGACACTGGAAATTAGGAAACTTAAACTAGAGTTGGAGTTGAAGCTCCAGTTTCTGTGTGGGTGGTTCACAGCTTTTTTGTGTCACTTTGAGTTTAGGTTTAGCTCACATTGTTTGTGAATTATGAGTATTTATTGTCAAAATAATGTAATCACAAGATCCACTTAGTATGGCCATCCTGGAACTTTGTAACCATATCCCGTGATTGTCATCAGCTAATGTAGTTTGGGCCAGTTTTCATGGAATATTATGGACTTCGAAACTCAACTTTTCAGTCAACAAACAAGAAGTCTTTAAAGCACTCGAAAATGGAAATTTCATGAAATGAGCTAACAAGATTAGCTTACTGTCAGTTAGCAAGCTTGCTGACTCGCTGAACTTTTACCCCCCTCAAATAACTCTTTATTAAATTTAATAAAGAACAATCCTGAAAACAATATACAAATAATATAATATGCAAATAGAGAGAAATTCAGAGAGCTATTGTGACAGTGTCCGTTGTTAGCTTGTCAGCTAAAGTAGTTATGTCTCCAAGCTACTATCACCACATACTAAGACACCCTGTCTGGTCTTTGAGCAGCAAACACTTTATTAACATGTCAAATATAAACCGTCTTATTAACTTGGTAGCCATATTGAACACTGAAGGAAAACTCAAATAGACTAAGCTAATGAATGCAGTAGCCTACATGCTTTAATTTAGCAAGTAATTTAATCAGTTAGCATGATTAATTAGTTAGCAGGTACCTCTACAAGACTTTATATTGAAATTTGATCCCTGTATCCTTTCATCCACTTTTTTCCCACTATGTAGTTGAATGAGTAATCTGATCAGACACAGACTTGAATGATGTTCATCATTCAATAGAACAGTGGAGCTGGAGCTCTAAGGTTCCCCTGATTGTTCATGGTTGTTGTGTAAAGGGGTGAATAGATGTTACGCACCAGGCTGACAAAGATGAGGATGAGCTGGATGACATCTGTGTACGCCACTGAGTAGAGCCCCCCCAGCAGTGTGTAGATTATGGCCACCACTGAGGAGATGATGATGGAGTAGACGTAGGACAGGTCCAGGATCACACTCATAGTTCCACCTGGAACAACACAGCAAAGTGATGAACACCGGAGGATTGACAGAGCCAAGTCTTACAGCAAGATGCCTAATTCATAGATGTTTTATTACTACAGATACATGCAACTGCCTATGTGGTGAGTTTAATTAAGTGTCTTATTAGATTCTTAGTCTCTTTTGTTTTTAAATCATGTCTCTCTCACACAGACACACACATATACATGCATCCACTCTTATGTACTTATACTTTAATTTACTTAAAAGCTAGGCAATGACATTGTTGTGTTATACTGTTCATATGCCTTACTGCGAAATGTCCCAAAAAACACTGACAAACAAATGAGACTTTTACCAACAAAAGAGCAAACATTGCTAGTTATTTAAGTCAATAAAGTTAAACTTAAGCATGTGTGGCTTTGGCTTAAACCTTTAGAAAGCATCCAAGAGCTTAGATAATGCAACAAGCCAACATAAAAGTGATAATGCTAAAATGATAACAAACAGACCTGTACAAAAACACGTAACAGAAGCAGCCTATTGATTGTGACTGATTGACTCCAAAACATTCCTTTTTTCACCCTCTTGGGTGAATTACACCTTTGTAATAACAGCTACTGATAAATCTAAAGCTTAATTAGGTAAAAAACAAAAAGAAAGGAAAAAGATAGAGAGAAGTGTCTTCAATAGAGAAACAATTGAAACTTTATATGAAAAAAAATCATAAGTAAATGTAAACATGTGAATTAAAAAAAGGAATAAATCTTGTTACTCAAACAAGGCAAGCAAAACGTCACTACCTTCACCGTCTCTTCTGTCACATTGCCAGGGTTCCCCCAGCCGCAGCCTGCAGCCACACCACAACAATGCCCTTAAACAGAGAAGCGTCAGATCGGCACCATCGATCGCCACTCCCCACCCCGCTGACCTGTCACCACCTTAACCACCCCATCTCAACTTTTTATCCTTTCATGTTGAGATGATGCTTGTTTCAGTTTGACCTCTCACACTGTGTTTGACATTTTTGATATCTCATCTGTTATGCCGGAAGGTTTTTGTCACTCTATTTAATACATACATTGTCATATTATCTAAAGTAGTTTGTTTTTGTACCTTTTCTACAATTCTACCCATCACGAAACAGTTATTAGTTACTATACTTATTAATTTCCAGCTCATACTTGGCATTAAAATGCATCTAGTTAGAAAAGCTCTAAATACTGGTGTGAATGTACTCAGCACTTCACATTCAGAACTAGCAAGTGACGCAAATGTACACCTCACCAGAATAACAAATTGACTGAGGTTTAATTATTTTTGTACAAATTATTATAAAATTAGTATTTTAGACCAGCGCAGGCAGTACTCCTTCAAATGTATCTGGGAATCATAGTTCAGTTTTCAGAGTTCATAGCTTCAGGTCAGTTGAGATGCATTTTGATGCCTGCTGTGAATTGGACCTGGCTGGATACATATCCAGATCCAACACAGCCTTAGTGTTGTTGTTTATGCTATAACTTCTTATGGTGGGACATGACACAGCATGTCACTGTATCGTAAATAATTCTTGGGTGGTCCCTTTCCAGATTTAGCACTAGATCTCTTGTCTGTTTTGTGCTGAGCTGTGCTGTTCCCTACTGTGCTAAATTTAGGAAGAGGAAAGCTGAAATGAGATTCAAGGGCTGCCAGATCTTAATGGGCAGCACCAGGGATGGACAGAGGGAACGAGCTGTCTAAATACACCTTGTGTTGTTTTTAGATCCTCATCCCGCTTTCAAAACTCATGCATGCGCATGTGTGCACACACACACACAAAAACACTGCTTTTCAACCTCTACAGTATGTCCTGTCTTTGATTCCTTCCCGGCAGAAATGTGACCAGGCTGTGTATTGTTGATACTATACAGCTGACTGACAGCTCATGTAAAGTGTGTTTTCAAAGTCAAATCCTATCTGGCACTGAACCACCACCACACACACACACACACACACACACACACACACACACACACACACACACACACACACACGGAGGCTAGGAAGCCCAGTTCATACTACACATACACACACATAAACAGTCTCCCAGCAACAACACTGTGGGCCAAATGCTCAGTGCACTCTCTAGAGTGTCATGTTTTCTGTGTGTGTGTGTGTGTGTGTGTGTGTGCGTGTGCGCAAGTGTGCATACGATGCCAAGCACACGCTGGGGATGAATTACTGTCCCAGAAACAACGCTAGGAGGTTTTACTGAGGAGTGAGGGGTCCCCTGATTCTATATTGGTTTAATATGTTTGGACAAAACCATCCCAGAAACATTCCTGCATCCCTACCAGTCCTTTTGTGGAGCGTCAGCACAGCTACCTTGGTGACTCAAACACTGTATCCCTTCAGGTCTTTTTTAACATCATTTTATACACATAGATGAATTTATACTTCAACATGTAACGTTGTCAATCAGTCAGACCCTTGGCACAGACAATGGAAAAAACGTCTCTAATGACACAGCAATCTGGTTTGAATAATTGATCACCTTTCACAATCAACAGGCTGCTCGATGTTTAACCCCCTTTTTCAAATAACACTGGAAAAGAAAACAGCGTTAAAAACACACACAAGAAAACATTATGTCAACACACACACGCACTTTCTCTGCGACCAAAACCTCCACGCACATTCACACCGCAGAGCACATACACACTTGCATTCACTATCCAAAGCCCCCATCTCCCAAACACACACACACACACACACACACGCAATTAAAATTATCACTTACAGAGAATAGAAAGAACAGTAAATCAATAGCAACAAATTTAGTAGCATATATAGAAACAACTATAGCAATACTTATATCACAAGGAGACACTTTTATATTAATATAATATATTTAAGTTATCTTGTTATCTCATCAATTATAGTGATAATAATCCACTGCAACAATTAGTTAATTTTAGTGACTGACCCTTGTTGCGCTTATATGCTAAAGGTCAAAATTTGTAAAGCAAAGACAAGTGTCTGAGTGTAAAATGTGTGTGATATGTGTGTTTATTTGGCTTTATCCTTATTATGCTTAGGTATAGCAAATAAATAAATAAAAATAAAGTAATTTTGTCTGGATCCATTTGCCCGTAACTTGACAGTACGCTAAGTCTTGCCCTACTTAGTTTCTGTCAGGTGTTGCATTGTTCAGCACTGCCACAGTTTACAGTGATAACAGTGACAGATTTACCACTTGAAATTCTGTTCAACTACAGGGTCTTGATTTCAGGTAGAGGTAGCCTGTGTGACTGACTCATTTTTTTATGTTTCCAGATGACAGTCGAATAGTTAATATACTCACTGTTTGGCGATCCATGTTGAAGACCGACATTGTTCTTGTCTACAAGTATGCTAAAGACAAATGTAAGATTAGGTTTTGTTCTGTCATAATCCTGTTGGGCTGCTTAGCTTATAAATTTGTTCATTTTATGTCCAGACAGTATGTTTGCACTTTAACATTACAAGAGAAAAAGTGCTTAGGCTGAGGACTACCTGATTTGTGTAGCAGACGTAACTCTATTTCAGCTGAACTTCCCAAGATCTAATAAAGAGTTGCAAACATTTATCCTTCACACATTGTGTGTGTGCTATTACAGAAATAAGTTTTCTTTACTTAACCAGTACTTTTGGTCTAGTGTTTTTGGTTTTGGAATACCTGTTGCGTAACAAACTCTTATCTACTGAGCTGAAGAGGCTAAATCAGTGGTGTGGTCAAAATAACAAAAACACTTACAATATAATGTAATCATTTATAACGGATCAGGGATACATTGATATAAAATTATTTTGAATGTGACAAAAGGACATTGTGGATGTCTAAAGATGTAGTGTGTGCTGGCGATGTTAGTATCACATTGTCAGATGTTCCTTTTATCTTTTCTCACCTGCTCACTTTCACATTACTGACATGATTCTGTTGGTGCCAAAACGCACCAATCATCAACAGGCACCTGTTTTTCCTCCCTAGTGTGTTTGCACATTGTGTACCCATATCTGTGGGTGCCTGCATGATTGCACAGTGTGCACACATCAGTGCCAAACAGTGTTTTGCGTGTGAGGTAACTTACCCAGGCTGACGAGTGTGCGTGCCACCCAAAGCACATCGGCCACCAGTGCAGGAAAGATCAGCGCACTGCTCAGGAAGTTCCCATACTTCTGTTGGAAGGGGTCCATCATTGTCACATAGTTGTTCTCTCTCATGGGCTTGGCAAAGAAAAAGCCACCTGGAGCAAGAGGGGAAAGGATAAGCGTGAAATCAGTTTCTCTTATGGAAATGATAAGGTCATATATTTCCAAACATGCCCATATTTTTGATCATTTGAAAACCCAAATGAGAGAGAAAGGAAGAAGGGGAAGAGGGGGAGCGGAAGAGTAGAGGAACACTGTGCGTGAACAATAAGGAAAAACAAGTGTTCCTTCCAGATAACACAATAAACACCTTCAGCTGAACTCATGGGTCCACTTTGCCAACAATGGACACGTACAGGACAGAGAATCTCATATTTCCTGATCAGGGACTTTGGAGCTTCCCGTTCCCATAACTCTCACACCACACGGGCTATTGTAACATCGGACCTGAATGCTGATGATTTCACCTGTTGCAACTGTTTACACATGAATAATTGAGTGTGTCAGCTCAGTGAATTCAGGTCTCTTTAGTTCAAGTCTCTCTGGGTGAACTCATCTCTTTGCACCTGTTGCCTCAAGTTACCATCCTCTACTGATTTCTCAGGGTCCTATTTTTAACGTGAGTGACAGTTTTATTGGTTTTGTCAGATGGGGGTTGTAGGGAGGATTGGTGCTATTAGTGGTCAACAGGATTTCAGCTTGGTACAGGAGACAAAGTCAATTTTGATGTGGAAACATTAGATTAGCTGCATTTCAGTTGTCTGGAACTGATTAGACATCCTACTCAGCAGGTTGTGTCAGTTGCTAAAACATTTACATTGCAAATAACATTGCTATCAAAACTAGTAGTGTGGACTTGTAATCTTCTCAAGTGTCAATATCCCAAATTACCTTCTTTAGATACCCAATGTAAACACAGTCAGCAGTGAATGTAAAACGTTAACAATCTCCCCTGATCTGAACATTTAACTTGGAGACGTGCTAAAGATCTTGCAGGTCCAAAGTCTTTATCAAAATAATGTTTTGCAGTGTGGGAATGCTATTTAATATGTGTCTGGATACCCTGCTGTCAACATCTAATTCTAGTGGCATTTACTGCTGCCTGATGGTGTGAATTTCAGACCCTGAATATGAGACCATTACACCTTACGTACAAGATCTATGTCAGGCTTTTGAAGCGCAGTTGTATCTGTCGATTTAATTGGATCCAGATCGCAATCACGTGACATCATTCGTAGAAGAGGAATCATGTGACATAATTCGTAGAAAAAGATGACGACGAATCAAGTGACATTCTTAGAAACAGAAGAAGAAGAAGGACTAGAAGAAGTAGAACAGAAGAGACTGGTACACTAATTGGAGTCAGGATTTATGATTCAGGGGTTGAAGGTTTTTGGTCAATGGTGTTACTCACCTAAGAAGAAGGTCATGACATAAGGTACAGGCATAAGAGCCCATACTGCACCTAATGTTGGGTTGTATGTTGCTTCAGCTATACCCAGTATGAAGCCTCCACCCACCCATGTAGCTGCAAAGAGACAAACACATCTTTGAGAAACAGGATGCAGACACCACAACAACTTGTGCAATCCATCTGACTTCATCATACATACCAATCAACCACTTGGTTTAGAAACAACACTACTTTGCATCATAGCTCTCTTTCACTTCAAAACAGATCATATTTCAATATTTATCATCATAAGCACAACAGAAAGACTCAAAATGATAAGCTAGTATCCAAACTGAAACCCCAATCCCTATGACTACTTTACCTGTAAGAGTAAAGATGCCGACGAGTAAGTTGATGTTGCGTCCAGCCAGTAGCGTAATCTCCATGCCATCTCCTGTGCATTTCTTCTCCTCCTTCTTGGAGCGCATGGATGCCCAGATGCCCGTGCCCAAGATCAGCAGGTAGAACACCGCCATCACCACCAGACCCGGTACATTCAGAGCCATACTGAACTACTTCTGTGTGTGTCTCCTGTGGGATAGAAATAGACAATAAAGAAACATGACAATCTGAGGTGCTAGATGCTAGAAAAAACTGAAAAAAGCTCTATGTTTGCAGATATTATAATTGGTATTTGTTCAGGATTACTTTTTCTGTACAAATAAAGGCTATATTTTAGGACTGGAGTGCAAGGTGGCAGGAAAGGCAAGTTCTATAATCATTCTGACAAACACAAGGTACATTCATCATCTGCAGAAAGCGGATAATAAACAATGAAAAAGATAACAGTAGCATGTATTCAAATCAATGAAGAGGGGAGGGTGAGCGAGGTGGAAGATATACGCTTTATGTCTTCTTGGAGATAGAAAGTGAACAAAGGCTGCAGTGGGGAGAAAAAAAAAAGAAGAGCAGTAGCATCTCGGATGACCAGGCTCTACTTGCTTGGCAGACGGGAGGATGGGGTGAGAAGGACAAGAAGAAGGAAAGGTGGAGGACGTAATAAAATAAAATAAAATAAAAAGAGGCAAAGGGTGTGAGGGATGGAAGGATGAAAAAAAAATATCAGAAAGGCGAAAGGGGTCTCACCATATGCTCGGCAGCACTGACAAGATGGCGGACAGTTGTTGTCCCCCCTCTTCAGTGGTTGGACGGCCCGAATTTCGACCCCAAATATCGGAAAGTGAACACACTCAGAGCCATATTAGTGCATACATGTGTGTGTGTCTATGTGTGTGTAGTTACTGCGACTGTGTATTGGACAGATGTTTTTTAACAAAAGATTAAAAAGGATGAGAAAAGCCTTTGCATTTATTTAAAAGAAATAGTGATAATCCATTAATTGCTGCCGCTCCTCTGCACACTGACATGGCTACTAAAGTTGACTACACTCAACTGTGTTAATGCAGCCCAGGAAAAACCAAGAGGACTCAAGACAAGTTTTCTATCTAAAATATCACAGTAGGGCAGTTTATTACAAGAACATTTTCTTTATTATAAATAAACTCAATTACCATAAACACAGCCATCATTTTCATAGAGGAAAAACAAAACTTGGCTCCCGACCAACTTAAGTGAAAAACACATTTGTTATACAGAAAGCTTGGGCTCGAGTCATAAAACTTGAGCAAGAAAGAATGCATGCATATCCACTTGGGATAATGGGGAGAGGAAAAAAGGAAATGTTTGTGAAAGGAATGGACTGTAAAATACAGGGTTGTATGAATGTGTGTGTGTGTTTATGTGAGGGAATGGATGCGGGGCTGGAGTGGAGACGGCTCTGTGCCAAAGTCAACAAAAGCCTGAAAAGCTCACTCATATGGCCCATGTGTTTTTCTGTGTTCTGTATGTGTGTGTGCGTGTGTGTGTTTGTCCGCTATGTTACATACCAGGCATTGCAGAGTTCAAACTACATCTTTATGTTAGATTAAAGCACTGATACAGACTTAAAAAAAAGAAAAAAAGTAGACTGGACCCTATAGAAAGTTATAGGTAATGCAAATGCAGTATATACACAGTACAAGGGGAAAAACATAGAAGTAACAACATTTCAGAATCATTTTTTTACTCCACCACATTGATCAAGTAGCTGTAGTTAGGAGACATTTTGCTGGGAAAAACATGCATAAGCACATCAAATAGGCTGCGTTATTAAGTTAATGTGAGAGATGTGAACTTGTTGGCTCCAAATCTATTTACAGCAGTGTCGAAAAATATAAAAATTGAGTTTCAGTGGGACTGGCAGTACAAACCTTTCACATTACAAACAAACAAACAAGGTCTGATACCACACCAATGCTTACTCTACTGATTTCCACTGCCAAATAGGGTGGGAACATTCAGTAATACTCCTACAGTTCATTTTTGGTGGCTAACCACCACTGAAATTACTAGCATTAACCTCTGAGAGAACAATTAATGTTTGGCATTATTCCAGGGACTTGTAAAATGTTTATGGGGTCTGATGCAACCACAGGGGTGGCTGAATTCCCTGTGGTCTGCTGATTTTGTTTCATCTGCTTGTAAAACAAAAGAACATTCGACAGGGAATTGTAGAGGACACTGTGTCCGACTTCTGTGGATTATGAGACATTTCCTCCTTTGATATATGCCATTTAGTAGATGACAGATTGTGACAGATGACAGAAGGTATGGACAACACAGCTCACCCATTACTTTCATGTCATTGTTTTCTAAAAGTTGCATTAATTGATTTTTTTGTCACTTGGGGGAAGATGAACTAAAATCCCTGTGATATTATGGCTGAATAAAGTTGTTTTGGCTAACGTTCTAACTTCAGCTAATGCTAACAGACACAAATCGCCAACATGTTATTTTTTTCGCCAACCAAATACTGTGCAGACACGCCCCTACTCTGCCTCTGATTAGCTCTGACCCTAACCAATCTCACTTCTCATGTCTAAACCTGACCAACCTGACCAACCCAACCAACGGAGGCAATGAGGACTAGCCAGTCAAACATTATCACCTCATAAAATAGTTTTGGCTATCGTGCTAACAGATATTTTATTTACACATTCAGCAGATATGTTGCGCTGTGTACACCAAACCTGCAAAAGTCCAATATTGACTCTACTCTCCACCTAAACATCCTGACAAAAATCATTTTAGTTTACTAGCTAAACTTTAGTTTGCTAGATAAACTTTAGTTTGCTAGATAAACTTTAGTTTGCGGCTTTCTTCACCTGCTCAATGCTAATGTTGTTTGTAGCTGATTGAAGGTAAAAAAAAAAATTAGTTGAGCATTATAATAATTGAATTTCAGTCTCCTTAAAATGCTTCATTGTATGTTTAAATCTTTTCAGCGACAGCAGTTTCACGCTCCAGACTACTTTAGTGAGCCCCCACTGTTCTTCGTAACAGTATGCAAGATATTTCACAGAGTGGAGAGAGGCCTGGAGTCTCTCAGTAGGGATATGCACATATTGACCTATTTTGGAGTGGGGGAAAAATGCCCTGTTATACATCTCCCTCCCTCCCTCCTACCCCACACACACATGCTTTGCTTGCTGTCTACTGATTGTGGATGTTGACAGTGATTGTGATCTGTATATCCTCAGTGAGGCTGGATGTAATCATGTTACTGATCCCCACTTAAAACGTGACATTGCATTGTAAGCATAAGGAACAGTATATGTTCCTTATGTTTTTTTGCAGTTACTGAAGGTCTGAATTCAATAAAGTTCGATTTGTCCCATATTTGCAGTCAGACAAACCAAGAAAAATGTTTAAACAAGAGGATGCCAAGTTAATATTGAACTTAAAGTATGTGCTCTAGCCAACTCCCAGTAAGGTGCCACACCTCTCACTGCAACAGTGCTACAGTATACAGAGAGTCAATAAAACCTGATGGGTTTTCCTTCTGAAGCACTACTAACAGTGTAAAGCATTGATGTTCAGAGTAAAGTAAGGATTCTGTAAAAACTGTGCCCTTTGACCATAAAGGTCATGCACACTCACACACGTTGTGGCTAAGGGGACCTCTGCTCAGGTTGATGCAGGGGGAGCTATGCTTGAATCACCTGAAATCACCAGACTCCATATACTATTAAGGATGATAATGGTGTAATTGTTCCACCTTCATAGGTGCAAAAAAGAGAGAGATGTCAATCAAGCACAGTCTGAGGAAGTCTAATTAGCCAAAATAATTGTGTTTTTGTCGCATTTTAATCATAATATTGAGACTTTAAATCAAGCTAAAAGTACATTTAAATGTGAGGGAGCAAAATTTTGCAACTCCTACTGCAAAAAAAACAACCACTGTTCTATAGTTCATGCAACACTAAAGTATATTTAAAAAGACATTTAGATGACTTCCCTCTTGCCTGAGAGTAAACTTTGGAGTCAGAAGATACATATCAGGGCTCAGGCTCTGATTTTGAGCTGTAGCCAAATAATATCACCACAATCAACGAGTAACATGCTAGCCAGAAGCTATCTGTGGGATCCACTGGCACGTGTTCAGAAGTAAGACAGGCTATGAATGGGAATATCAATGGTGCATAGACGCAACCACGTTTATACCCAATGTATGACCCAACATGGTCTGGTATGAATATGTATGAATAAACTGAAACTTGTCTTTCTTTCTCACTATTAAAGTCAAATACAAACATTCCTCTTGTTCTTGTGTGTGTGTGTGTGGGGTAGAGAAATAAACACTCAAACTTTACTCTGCTGCTTCCAAATTGGTCTCACACATCCTGTTCTGACATTATCAGTTAACTAAATACATGTTTATCTCTGTTGGAGTGCCAGCACACACAGCAACAAGGTTTTAAAGAAAGCCCACACATTAAACTAAAATAACCTCTTTCAAACTTGCACTTCATAAACAGTGTTGGGAAACTTACTTGAAATGTGTAACCATTGAGACATTACGCATTAACTCATTAAGCAATACCATTATTTGACTCATTACTCAGCAGAAAAGAAACATTACTACTACTGCTACTTCACTTTCATAACTCAGCAGTGGGCTTTTGCAGAAAAGAGGCCTTTAAATAATTTCAAAGCCTTCACACCCACATTACATCTTCTCTGTTTAACAAGTGAGAGGAGATATTGTGGATTAAGTCAACAGTTTGACATATTTACTGACCACCCAGAGCTAACTTAATATTAGCCCCACTGACTACGGTACATGAAAATCAATCTTCAAGGTGAAGTTTTCTTGTTCCAACAGCCCCCCCATCTCTGACCTATATCAGCTAATTCTTGAGTGTAGCCTTATCAGCGGTTCATGTTAGCAACCCAGCTAAGAATGTAAATAATACTTTGGAGTTACATTTCTTGGCGGCTAACTGCATCCAGCCTGGCTCCAAGCGAAACCAGTTTGTCTAAATCAAACTGATAAGACAGCTAACAAGTCAAATGTAATTACTGAATGTCAACTTTAAAAGCTGCCGGTACTCTTTACTATTTAAAAAAAAAAGCTGTACTACTGAAATACCTCATTACCTAACGTTACTCATAAATGCTCTATTCATGTGTCATTGTCAAGTAATTTTCCTGTCCATGTCACTTACGCAATTGACTTACTCATCACCTGACAACCTTACGTAAAACACTTCCTACACGGCTTAAGAATGTATACAATATAAGTACATTAGCAAACACAGGGAGTTGTGCCATCATCGTGTACAACCAGTTTCATAATTAAAAAGGTGATGAATCAATTTGACAAGGAAAGTGCTTTACATGTCAGGTGAGCATAGTTTTTAATGATATATGTTATGGTTTTCTTGCTCTGATGTGGTTCAAACCAGGAAAATCCCCGTTTGACCCACTTACAAAAAAAAAAAATCATTTTCACTTCATAATATGAGCCACCAGAATTCCCCTACGTTTTCAACTTTCATTCATACAAGTTGAAAATCGAGCAACAAAAAAAACAAAAGGAACTGAATTAGAATTATTGCATCAGTAAACTAGACTCTGATGTATTTACTGCTTTACCTTTTAACACTGTAGTTGTTTATATGTGTAGGTATGAGTATCAAATACTGCATTTTAACTTCTCTTTTTTCTTGTTGATGAGCCACATGCTGCACAAGAGTTGCAGAATCCTCGTGGAAAAAAACAACTAAAACTACACAAAACGTTCAATATGAGAACCTGTCAAACTTCTTATGTCACGAACGGTGATGTGCAAGGACATGTATGTTTACTTTTCACCTACAAAATGATCAATGATGTTGACAGTAGCTATATGTGCAGGTTTGACTCCGCCTAATGCCATTTAAAGCCTATGTGCTGGAGGCTGTATATGACCTTGTACTGTGTTTGGATGTCAGAACGCAGGGGACACGCACAGGAAAGATTGTCTCTGTATTTAAAACTATCCCCAGACATGAGTACTTTCTCTGTCTAAATACTCTATGTGATATTCTCTTTCATACAGGTGCACAAGTGTGTCTTGGCACTGAAGCAGCTACAACTCTATTTCTATGAATACCTTCCCTCCCACTCACACACCTCCCCATCTCCCTGCCTCTCAGTACTTTTCCGTTCAGACAGGCTCTTCTGCGAACCGTGTGTTTGTTGCCTGCCTCTTCTCCATCTCCACCCCAGCAATCTTCACAATTTTGAATCTTCTCTGACATTGTCATCCTCTATAAGTATCTAGCTAGTATTGAACTGAGTGCAACTTCTAACTTTCCTTACAAGCCTACCAGTTTGTGCATATGTAGTCTTACTCGGTGCTATAAAGCTTTAAGAGTTCAGGTTGATGGTAAGTGCCAGTGAAATGTGATCTTGTCATGCTCCAGATACAAACATATTGTCTTTCACAGAGAGAAGAGAGATATATAGAGAGAGAGAGGGAGGGAGGGAGGGAGGGAGAGGAGCAACATGGGGAAAAAAAGGTTGAAAAAAACAGTTTACATCTCTCTCTCTCTCTATCTCTCTCTCCGTCTCTCTGTTTCTCTCTCTCTCTCCCTGTCTCTGTGTCTCTCTTCTTTTTCCTTCTCTTCAGTCTTAATATGAATGATTTCGTTAATATGGCTAAGAGGACTTCTAAGATAAGTTTCCTGAACAGATGCAGCCTTGATTTTGAACTTTTCCGGGAAGTCAAACCAAGACAACAGTAAAGAGGAAGTGGTCATAGTACAAGTCATTAATCTCTGATGCTTTATGGCTTTTGGAAGGCACTGAACTAACAAATTGACCTATTGAGTGAATCAGCTCTCAAGGGGCATGACTGGACTGGAGTGAATGAGAAGAGGTAAGGAAGTCAGATTAACAAAAAAAAAAAAACGTACACCAGGTGAGGACTGCCAGGAAATACGCCATGAAAAAAAAACATCACTGAAAAACCAGGACATTTTAAATAAATATGTAAAAAAACCCATAAACAAACAAAAACTTTACATCTATAGTGACGTACTTACAAAAAGCTTTTGGGTTATCATTTAAAATAAATGACAGTCACTCTCAGCATCCTATACAGTCACTCAAAAATATTTGCTTCACTTATACAAAAGTCTCCATACAAGCCAATAAAATGGTTAAAAGTTTTTAAAACACAGTACATATTACTACGTCATAAAATTGAATTCATAGCATTTTCATTATGCCAAGACAATCTAATACCACTTAGTGTATTATGTACCAAACAGTCTGAGCATGGTCTCAGCCTGTGCTACTTCTCTATTCTCAGACCAAGTGCAGTGGAAAATTACAGCTTATCAAAACCATTGATAGAGAGAATACAGAAAACAAAGATAGCAGCTGTTGTCACAGAGGAAAACCTGCTTTGGCTTTCACAGCAGTGCCCATCAGGTCTATTTCTAGGATAGGTATGCACTCTCAATTTGCCTGCACAAACTTGGAAAACGCACACATACACTCACAAGCACACACACACACACACACACACACACAGACACACACAGACACACACACACACACACACACACACTTGTGCTGCTGCTGTACTTCTAAAAAATGTAGCTGAGAGCATCTATGTAAAATCAAAAAGTACATAAAGCAAACAACAAAACCAAAGACATATCTCACACAGGAGATGTGAAGTGAGCACAGTCGGTGGTTGGATACATACCTAGGGTTAACAGTACGTGTCAGTTCTTAGTGATGATGTGAAGAGGGAACAGAGGCTATTCTCACAGGACAGAGAGAGCAAGGCCAGGTGATAAATTCAGTCCAGGTTCATGCGACAGTCATCCACAGTGTTGGGGAGTGACAACAGATGGAGGGCAACACAAAGTAACAACGGGAGCTCTACTCAGTCTCTTAAACTCAATTAAGAGGGAACTGACAAAAAGGCAAAAAAAGTCTATTTCAAAACTGTTTTTAACAGAGTGCTCTAGAGAGGAGATGAGTCAAGGTAGATGTTCAAAGCTCATGAGGCAGGTTCAATCAAGAAGAATGGAACTCTCTAGAATAAGTACGCAGCCTTCCCCCTGTTTTTAAACCTTCACATGGTGGGAGGGGTTACACAGTACACAGAAGAAAGGGAAACTGCCTGATTGGTGAGTGCATCAGACCTCCTGTCTGCAGCCAATTAGCTGTTCTCAGAATGCAGGGCAGACCCAGCCCCTGTTTTGCTTCAGACCACATGAGGATGACTTTGGCTGTAGGGCGGCACTGGCACCTTCAGCTGCTTCATGATCAGCTCATTAACAACTCCCCCTTACTCTTTCCAACTCTGTCTCTCTCTGCTGAAACATCTCTAGCTCTTTTATCTCACTCTTTACCCCTCTCTCTTTAACACAGCTCTCCACTCTCTTCAAATTGTCTCCTTTTTGTCTTAAGAGAGAGAAAAAAAGGTGCTTTCTCTTTCATGTTGACTAAAACTTCATCATAAAAAATGACTCACTGCACCTTTCTATCTCTCACCTACATGCTGTGTTTCACAATGACTACACAGCCAGCGTGACAGATACCACCAGGATCCTCACACGCCCGCAATATGTCGAGAAAAACATCTCCCCCTCTAGGCTGCCCCTGCTTTCTTCCGCTTCTTCAGTTTTATTGGTGTGTGCTCGTGTGTGAGTGTGGGCGCGCATAACTGCCTCCTTGCCCAGGACTTCCACAAAGCCTTGCTTGTTCTGTCCATATGGTTTAGTGTATCAAGCATTTAGTAAATCACATGGGTAGAGCAGGGACAGTAACTACAGAGAAGCAAGAAGATGCAGTGAAGAAACAGGCATGAGTTTGGTAGAAAAAAGTGTTGTACTTATCTATTTTAAAAGGAATTAATTGTGTGTGTTTCATGCGCAAGAGATCAAGCCCGCCTTGATCTGAATGCCTATTTCTGCAAGTGGGTCTCTGTACGGTTCATCTGAAGCCATCGCTCAGCATGTCACACGCAGCCTCAAAGCCAAATATCTTCAGACAAATTTCACACATTCTCACACTGGTGGGGAGAGAAATTTCCATTTCACTTTCAACGAATCAGACCTGTGAATGTTTTGCTTCTTTTTACAGTCGCAGACTAACTAAGGATCTGCAAATTTACTGCTTCAATGTTTTCATGCAAACTCATCATTTAGCTGCCAGATATATATGAAACTGATCAAACTCTACAGACACATTCCTATAGAGCTGACCTACATCATGAGATCAAAAACCACCATCCTGCTTTTCTTTTCTTTTTTTTTTTTTTACAGACTATAAAATGTGGCAGACAAAAAAATCCTGACCACCTCTTCCTCAATGATTCTCATAATTGAATACCACAGGGAATTTCAATACCGACCGTCAAACCTCATCTCCTGTCTGGCAAACACTCTCATCTTCCCTCATTTACAATCATAAAGCAGCTTGTTTTTCTCCTCTGCCCCTTCCCTCTTCAGCCTGAATCAACAAGAGACGAGCTGTGCAGAGCAGGGCAGAGCAGGGTAGAGGCAGGGGCAGCACTGTCCCTTTAAGAGTCATTTTCCTGTACCAAGAAAAGCTCAGGAACTCTCTGCTTTGTCTGTGAGTGTGTGTACATGCACAGGCTATACAGGTTTGTTAGTTGCCCCCTGCCTTTGCTTTTAGTCTTCAATTTTCATAGCTTGTTCTCTGTGTGTGCTTCTCTTGCTGTTGGTTTATTGCATTGCATTTATTGCTTTGCATTCTTTCTGGTGTGTCTCTGACTTCAAGGCTCTGCACTCACTTGTAGACAGAACTGGATCCCACTGAGTTCCAGATGCATTCTAATTAAATGTTCAGAATATAAATGCTGGCTGGATTTCGTCAGCATCCTGCAGTGATAATGTCGCCAAGTATGACTGGAACTATAATCTATGGGTATAATATGTAGGGGAATATGAGGATGGTCAAATGACTGATATAGTGTACTTCTTAATAGCAACACAGGTATTGCAGAATGACTGAACATCACAATTTGTCTCACTATAGACGGTAGATCTTAGATTTGGTGACAGAAATGTGATCAAGCTACAACTAAAACACAATAATCAAAGACAAAAGTCAACACAAGATGTGACTCAGGGAAGTTAAAGTGAAAGTAAAAGGGATCATTTTGATCAAAATGACAATATGCTAAGGCTAATATATTGTAATAGTCTTCTAAAAATAACTGTGAAGACTGCAGTACATGGAGTCTTGGTCAACAGTTGCATGTGACTTTGGAGCTGCGGTGTGATGGTTGGATGGAAGGTCCGGCAGAGTCACTTGGGCCTCAGTGGGTTGGAAGTGGAACTGAGAGCGTATGACGGAGTGCACTACTGCTGAAAGTAGACTGGCTTAAATCACGCTCCAACAGTGTGTTTTTATGAAGGTTTCTGCCTTCATAGGCTGTTTGAACAATAGGACTATTCTTTGAGTTAAAACAAGGAGCGGCCACTAGTGCCTCATCTGGTTTGAAAAGGAGAACTGTTCTCTGAGTTGTCAGTATCTTGTGCATGCACATGCATATAGGTGACAGAATAAACACTCTTGCAGGTGGCTTCACCTACTCTATTGTTAAACAATTAGTGCTGCCAATAAATACAGCAGTGTGTTAACAAAGGAAAAGAGGAAGAAGGGTGCAAGCTGGCAAACATAAATGTAAACAATGTAGGTTGCCAATTCAAATACCATAGGGTTTGACTCATTGTTTCTGAGCCAAACTTCTTAATGTTGTCTTCACTCAGAAATCTCCTGTATCAGAAACATGTAGAGGAAAACACATACTGTGCAGCCGAAGCTGACCAAACATATTTCTTGCGGTCCCTCACATGGCATCTCAGCAGTTGCAAAACCATGTAGACAGCATTAGAATCGATAAGATGATGATCGTGGGAGGCATCAGTGGCGCCACATTTAGTCTGCTTTACTCAGTTATATATTAAGCAATCACAGTCTGCACATGGCCACAAAGCTCTGAGAGGAGGAGTAACTCAGCCTTATAGAGTAAGTGAAAACACCTGTGCTGGTGTACCACAACTCTGCAGGGGCTTGAAATTGTATAATCTATAAAAGTTTGCTAATGAAAACATTGGACATGTCGTAGCAGAGAAAAGCACAAGTTTATCTAATGACATTTTCACTTTCAGTTATGGCTACTCAGAATTGACGCTCCCAGCTGGATCCCAGTTGGCTGACAGCCAGTTTTCAGTCACTGTGATCATGACCTTGCTATCCCAGGAAAATAAGAAATTGGCAGGGGGAGGGGGAGCTGGGGGGTGGAGGGGTAAGTCAGGATGTGTGTGTAGTGATAGTGGTTGAGAGCGAACGGGTTTGTGACGGTGGCTGCTGTCACCAAGGCAAATAGTATGAAGTTAGCAGTGTAATGTTATTTATGAACGTCAGTTTAGGCTATTTGTCAGTAATGAAATGCTCCTACTGTAGCTACATTTAGAGATATTCCTGGAGGAGCGGCAGACCCACCTGTTGAGCCCCATTAATCGTCAGGATCGACAAGTGAATTTTAAAACAGTGTGTCTCCATTCTCCACCAAAACTTTGCTCTAAATTCCTAAAGAGTAGTAAACGTTATGGATATGATTTGGATTGTGGACTATGCTAACTATTTAGGTTTTAATCTTTTGTTACAACACTCCTGCAGCAAGTTGATAGTTGCACCTGATAAACTAGTCTGTTCTATCAGTAGCTTATGTAACGCTCACAAAACAAAGACATTTTATTTTATTAGTGAAGTAATTCATATACAAATAAGTTCTTTTCTGTTTGTCTTACAGGAGAACAAAAAAAAACTTGCAACCATCATTGGTAAGTTGGTCTGGTTGTCTGTTTTATGTCCTGTTATGATCTTTTATGTCAGTTGGTGCTATACTAGTTTTCATTGCTGTTGCTGTTGCTGTTGTTCTGTTTATATGTGCTATGTATCAGGATGTGCTACTTAGCAGTTCTACGCATGGCCCACAATCTCGGGCTCTGTTTCATTGTACCTTTACGCATGTAAATATTTGATATGTATATGGCATACAGCATGTTATCTCAAACATAGCTAGCATGTTATAATGTGGATATGTTATAACGAGCTAGCAAATATCAAAGTTATTAGCATAGGCAAATTCATATTGACATAGTAAAGCGCAAACAATTGTAAAAGTAAGGAAGCAACAAGGGTTCATTACTATTGTTAAGAAGTTTATTGCTGCTTCCTTATCGTGGTCCATGTTGAGTAAGATGCAAGTTCGCTATTGGCTATATGACCACTGCTTTAATCCTAGGCCCGTGTGTCCTGAAATTGTTCATAGGGTCATCAAGGGGTCATCCACACTGAGAGTGATAAGTATAACTATGACGACAACGATAATGTCCTGTAAACAGCAGTGTCTAGTTTGCGCTGCATGCTGACCACAGCAGATGTCGACGCGTGGTGTGTAAAAGTGCACCGCCGCAGCAGCGACACACAGTATGAGCACAGATCCGCTTACAAAGATCCGCTAACATCCGCTGCATTAAAATAAATAAATAAGGATTTTGATTGACAATCAGTGTTTTTATTGTTCATCACATCGCTCTGGAAGTGATTCCAACGATATCATTCTCCTCTATCGTTATCATTACAGTTGTGGTTTCGACTCTGCCATCCACTCGAATTAAAACAACATTTAAAACTATACATTTATAGTTATCTTTCTCTGTGTGGACGGCCCTTAAAGATGAGGTAAAGGTTTGGGATCTTGGAAAGGGCAGGACATGTTTAAGTGTTAGTTGATCATTTGTGGTTCAAGACTCTACTTTTGTGTGTCCAGGGGGATGTGTGATCCTTGTGTGACATGACTTTCGGGTAATAAGTATGGGTTGCCATGACAGCGCGTCTAGATGCAGCTGCTCGGTGCCTGCATTTTCTGTGCTTTTTTGTGTGTGTTACTTGTCTCTACAACATCCTGCTGAGCGAACAACGTCTACAGCCAACACAATCTCCTAGAAGTAGGATTACACAGCAAGTGGGCTGTTACAACCGAGTTTCTCCACTTCCTTGACATCCCGGTGGATAGTGCCAGGCGACACGGCTCTCCGTGGATTGCCATCCCCGAGGGGTGGTGAAGGTGGTGAAGGCGGCACAGGGAGAGGAGGCAGAAGAGAGGCTGCAGAGCTGGTGTGCAGGTGAGACTATGGAGGCGGCCACACAAAGTGTCTTGCTCACCAACGCAAGATCCCTCTCCAACAAGATAGATGAACTGAAGCTACAGGTTGCAATGAACAACATTGTGAAGAACAGCTGCATTCCGCTCTTCACAGAGACCTGGCTTCAGCTGTGTCTGTGTGGAGAGGGTCTTGGACTTTCGTTTTCTGGGCATCAAGATAAGGGACAACTTGACCTGGAGCGCTAACACTACAGCAGTTGTTAAGAAGGCACAGCAGAGACTCTACTTCCTGAGGATCCTTAGGAAGTACCAACTCACTCAGGAACTGCTTGTGTCCTTCTACGGCTGCTCCATAGAGAGCGTTCTGACCTTCTGTATCTGTGTGTGGTTTGCTAGCTGCACAGTAGCAGAGAGGAAGGCGCTCCAGAAGATCATCGGCTACCCTATCCTCTCCCTGGAAGATCCCACTGTCTCAAAAAGGCCTACATCATCCACAAAGACCATTCCCACCTGAGTCAAACTGTTTGAACTGCTGCCCTCAGGCAGACGTTACAGGAAAGCAGGACAAGCAAGTTAAAAAAAAAAGGTTTTATCCTAGAGCAATAACCGCTGCAAATGCTCAAAAAACCTGATCCTGTTTTAACTGCAACAGGTAGTGTGTAATATTTAGAGGAAGTGTGCGATACTGATGGCAGAGAGTGGAATGTCTTGTGTGTGTGTGTATTATGTGTTTTAGTTTAGTACTTAATTAGTTTAGTACAAATTACTCATTTATTTTATTCTTTTGTTCTTTTTTTACTTATGATTTCAATTTCAATTTACAATGACAATAAAGACTATTCTTCTTCTACTTCTTCTATGTAAATGTATTTGTTTATGGCTATTTGCCATTGGCTGTAGTCATATAGCTTGACATGCTTGACCAAACATAGATCATTTCTTTGTTCTTTGAGAGACTATAATAGTTTAGGCATGCTCTTGGCTTGTTGAGATGAGTTGATGTCACTTTGTATGTATGCTATCCCCTTATTGTACAATAATATGTATTTAATCTTCAACCTAGAAGTGTTTTGTGTATTTTTGCATCTTTGTGTTAAGTGTTTTCAGACAATTTCCATGACACAACTCTACTTCAACTGTTCTGCCCACATATATTCCTCTAAATGAAAGAACTGCTGAGCTCGACTCTTTTCAGAGTATTGGGTGCTGACCAAAGAATATAGAAGTAAACAAATAAAGAGATGTCAGCACTCACAAATGACTGCATATCATCACTTAGATGGTGCAGAGCAGCACAAACAAATTCAGCCCCAGGCTTTCCTCAGTGTATACATGTCGGCCGGTCTTATCATGAAAGTGAATTTGAAATTATATGGCCACTTTTAAGTTAACATGCACCTCTATTTTTTATTTTCAGTAAGATGACAGAAGAAGAACATTTTTAGTGGTACAAGCATGTCGCCTTTACCAAAGAGTTATTTTATCTTGTTATAAGGAGATATGTGTCATTATGTAACAGTGCAAAATACTTGCGTGTTATCCCTTGCCTGTTTAGCAGTAGAGAAAAGGTGGCATGACATATTCAACTTCCTCTTTGGGAACATGCCCATCTGGGTATCATAAGTTCCAGAAATGAAACTTTAGGAAGTAGGCTTCCAAATTCATACTACAGGGTGTCTACAATGCATTCAAATGTAGCTAGTGTCTTAGTAAAATAGCTCTTTAATTATTGTAATTCTTTAATGAATGTTTACTACAGATGGAGAGGTTTTCTTTGGAAGCATTAAATCCATACAGGATACAAGAAAGCTCTACAAGGAATTTCACTCATCTCCAACTGGGTGGCATTGAAGCATCCTGAAAACGCACGCACCGCAATGTGCTCCAGATTTTACTCGCATGGCATGTTCGTTGATATTGAAAACTTGGTATGTGTTTGAGTTATTCATGTGTTTCGAGTTTTTTGTGTTTTATTAACAGCTAGTTTCCTAAAGGTTTCGGAAAGTGATAAAAGCCACAAAGTTGGAAACGCTTTCAGTGCTGCAGTTATTAGAGTGTGTAAAGGTAAATGTGTACAATGGTATGATGATATTACACAGAAGAGTTCATTGGCATTGATTTGACTGGACTTCTACCCAAAAACTGTGAATGGTCTCCAGTATATTCTAACAGCCACAGGTTACTTTTCAAAATGGGCTGAGGATTTCCTATTATAGACAAATTCTGCAGTTAATGTGGAACTCCATAACGGCTCCATTATTTATAGACCCAAAACATTCCTCACTGACCAGAGAAGAGAATTTGTGAATGAAGTCCTATTCTAGCAAGTACAATTCAGTAATTATTCCTCTCCACTTTTTTTTGTATTTCATTTTTTAATACTCTTTTTTATTTTTATTTTAGCTTGACAACAGACTGTGTTATATCTTTGGTATTGAAAGAATGTCCCAGCTTCCTATCATCCCTAAAGCAATGGCATGAATGAGAAAACAAACAACAACATAACACAGCAAGTGTTTTTCAAGCTGCAGTAGAACTTTGTGACAGACTGGTCTCATTAAATTACTTTTAACATTCAAATCCAATTTCAGGGAAAGGAACTGTGTTGCTTTCAGCCATGGATAATTGATATTATTCACATATTGAATCCATCACTATTTATTCACTACTATAAATGTATTTCATATGATTAATATCAGTATGTTAAGCAGCGCATGGTTGGAGCAAGACATTTGGAACTTTTTCTGACAGAGGCTTAATTTAGTTTGTTTATCTTGCGTTTCTTATTTTATATATTTGAGCTCTCACAAAAATGGTCAATAAGAAGCAGAACAACTGGGATGTTTCCTTGGATGCTATGTGTTTTTCATTAAGATCAAAGTTCCACACCACCGGGGGCGGTTTCCGTCTCTGACATGCGGCTCGGTTTGTTTCTGGAGTCCCTTTAAAGAAATCTCTTAATGGTTTGTGACAGGCTAAATGCATTTCTCCACCAGACAGAGCTACAGAACAGTATACAGTCAAATTATTTTACAAATCTCTTTTTTTGGCTTAATTGCTGTATCCAACATAAATTAAATTAGGTTTGCTGCCAGAACAATGTTTCAACATAGTGAGCAGATTTCTCAACATATATTTCAATATTTTTAATTGTTTTTATGTAGACAACTATCTGTAATATTGTTTCCTGAAAGTGTCCTTTATGACTTGACAGCATTTGGTTTAAATTCAAATGACAGTATTTTGATGTTTGGTCCTGCCTATAGCTTTATTCTATAATCAACAACTAGAACACTTTCACATTTAAATTTTCAGACCCTCTGATCCGGTTTTAAACATTCAATATGAGTGAGTATAGTACTGTACATGGGGGATCTGCAAGGGACATTCAGACATTCAGCCCAGCAGGGATCTGCCACAGACCTGGATGGGCACTGTCATGGATCAGCCGGCAATTCTAGGCAGCTACAACTATTAGTGGAAGTAAACGTCCAATACTTCAGATTCCAAAACAACGTCATGGATGAGCGTGAGTTTCCATCTGTGTGTGACTGTAAGCCATTGCAGTTTCAGCATGCACAAGTTTTGTAACAGTGCCTGTAAGGGATGCACTGAAGAGGTATAATGTTGGTTACCAGGGTAACTCCAGTTCTCTGTAAACTGGGTGAGGTACCTCTGTATGGGAAGCACCTTCTGGTGTGACCAATGACGGAAGCGTCACAACCACTACAACCAAACCCCCCCAACCCTACCGCCTTATAAACGCCTGTGGCATTCTCCGGCATATTTATTCCACATATCAACACATGCAAGCAGGGCCATGCTGTGAGATACCTTAGTTTTCAGGGAACCAGGGTTACCTTGGTATCCAAGTGTTCTCTTTCAAGTGGTAAATAAATGTGTGTGGGGATACCCACTAGCAGTAGCACCGATGTCACTTACAGGAGTCCTCCTGAACAGGGCCCATGGGGTGGCCATACTCTTGGTAAAATAAGCATGAGCATTCATAGTCACTGCTTTCCTTGTAAAGACTGTTCCCAAAGGGGATGCTAGTGGTGAAACCTACTGGGTCTCTCCAGTGATGGAGAGCCAGGACACATTCTGGGGAAACCCCCCACCATTTGAGCTGGAGTGCAGGACTTTTACATATAAAGGAACATCAGTTACATTCAAATCACTGCCAATCGAGTCCACACAATACTGATTAAGCCTATCACCACCAGATAAATCTCTCTGTATTTCACAATATACAGAATTTTTAAATCTGGAGTCTGGTATGACCTCATCACACTGACACACTGATAGTGATGTGTTTAACGTCAACCAGCAATAACTTGTTTCACCACAGACTTAAATTACGCCATATTCGGCATTCTAACCTATCCTCATGGGTGCTCCGCCCTTAAGTATCTTCATCAGCCCATAAGGCTTACTAGGCATGTATAGCTAAAAGCTGTAGCTGTAGGAAGCGTTAGGACTGTTAAAATGTTATTTTATTAAATTAAAACTAGTTTCAGATGACAACGTAACCATTTAGAATCCCAGTATGTGAGTTTATTCAAATGTTTAGAAATTTGTTTTGATGTTTTCAGAGCTATGAGAAGCTGCTGAAATCAGCGGGTCCACATACGTCATAAAACAGGTTTTGACAGTGTTTTTTAAGTACTCACAAAGACAAAAATTCCGCACTGCAGGTTTAACAACCCCTGAGGAACTACAGAAATGACTGAGGTCATTGGCCCTGTCACTCCTGTAAGCTCCACTTCATCTTGAGACAGAAAAGGCCCAAAAGGCCCAAGAAATATATATTCTGCATAGGAACCAAAACACTCTTGGTGTGATTGACACTGATGCCCAAGGTAACCAAAAATGTGGTGTGTGCTTTTCGCTAATCAACACAGTGTGTGTTTGTACACTTTGTGTACATGAGACATTTAACTTAAAGCTAGCACCGACACCATCTTAAAGGTATACAACCGCACAAATCTAGATTCAGCTCTCTGTTAGAAAAACAATGAATACACTACAGTAAGGATATAGTAAGAAGAAAGCGGAGGGTTCAGGAAGCTAACAAGTTGTAAGACGTGTCATCCAACCATGTCCAAAGGCAAAATGTTTACCTCTGGTTCACTCAAAGGTCATGCGAAATACCTGACATTAAAGCCTCCTCCTAGCTGCATCACACTGCCTCCCTGGTCTTTTTCTGAGAACTCTGTGTTTTGTTCTTTTCTTTGTAATCTTCTGAGCTGTAAAAACAGTGATAAGATCACACGCTTTTGTTAAGTTTTTCCTTGAAGGCATTTGTGGCGATTTGAATTATGGTTGTATGAAAAGTGACAAGACAAGTAGTTGTGTGAGGAATGAAAAAAGCAAGCTGAAGAGAAAAGTTTAAGAATTCTCACCTAGTCTTGACAAGCAGTGGGTGTGCTTGTTGGAAACTTACATAAACTGTAAGAGGCGGCACCCCAGATGATCTGACAAGCACAAGTTTGAAACAAACTGAATCTCTAAGAACGCAGGTCTACAGCAGCATCAGAATGAGAAAATGTTGACTGGCAAATACAACAATCACATGTCCATTACTCTTTGCTTCAGTCTACATTTTCTACAACCTAGCTTAACACACAGCTGACACAACTCACTCTTCTTCCTGTCCTTGGGGTGATATGATGTTGGTTTTTGTCTGACACACATCATATGTCAATACTGTCTTTCACCTTGAGATACTCACAGCTCACCCACGGAACCTAAACAACTGGCAACCGTTTCCTAGCATCCATTTTCAAAACATTACATAGAACTTATCAGGACAACACTCCATGTCATTCCTGATATCATGCTATCTGTGTCACTCAGTCCTCAATTGACAAACCACAGGATTTGAGTCAACTGTGGACGTCAGTGTTGTATGTACAAGTGGGTCCACCATCTTTGACAGCTATGTATGTTAACACCACTTAGACTAACCGCATATTGTTACTACAGTTACTTTGAGCCTGTCAACTGTCACTACACAATCTGAGTGTCAACTGTAGATTTTATGGTCATTTTTCATAACAACAACAACAGCAACAACAAGTTATTACATAACAATGTCTGATTTATGGGGTGGGGGGCTTGTTTCCACATATTAGTTATGGAAGTAACACATGTATCTATAATGCCCACAATACATGTGTGCTAACCATCTATGTACTGTTACATAAAGTCATCATGAACTACAGAGGACTATTGTATTCTTTCCTCTCTCCACCTGAGTAGTTCTGTCTGCTATCATAGCTTTGTTTGAGTTGTACAACTTTCCTGTATACACACACACAGGACACTATGGATTACTTCTCATTTAATATGATGTTGTCAAAGTTGAAGTAAGCCTACCGCAGCTTGCTTGGCTGCCTGCCGTGCAGCCACAGAAGATAAAAGACAGTGCTGGCTCTGTCTGTGACTGCTTGGCAAACAGATTTGATTGGTGCTATGTGCGCTAAGCTGTCCAACAATTCAGCACTGAGTGGTAGTTTTTTGTTAGACTTCGCTGTCGAAGCCAGAGGAGAGAGTGAGCTTGAAATTCTTCTCAAAGACAAACAAATCAGTTATTCCCAACAGGAAGGAAAACCCAGTCGACCACTGGCAGGCAGTGTAATTATATGTGATTTGCAACCCAGGACTGGCATAGCAGCTGATGGTAGAAAGCTCGGCTATGTAGGGCAAATGTCAAGACCACTGATAATGAGATTGCGTGAGCAAAAAGGCTGTAAGAAGACACAAACATGATACAAGTTGATCAATTTCGAATAATCTTTTGTGAAGAAATGACGTTGATCACTTTTTGAAATTCATTTAAATAGAGACAGCCTCTCTGGAGAGGACAATTGGAGGAGTTTTAAAAAGGGAGGCTTATCCAACCAGCACCATATCACCTGATTATATGGGTGAAGAATTCAGTCTTCCTCGGCACTGTCTACAGATAAGCAATCTGAGCTGCACATGCTGCTGGACTGGATGCAGAGTCAGTGCCAAAAATTTGACTTCAATAATAAAAAGTCCCCATACAAGGTCAGGTCGGCAGTGACCAGGGTTAAAGTTCAAAATCAAGTTTGGCTGCTGAACGTGGCAGCAAGGTGTGAAATCCACGCTGTGCGTAACACCCAAGGTGGCGAGGTCCAGTGTCATGTCTCTCGTGATTGGAAAACGTTGGCTCAAGTGGACACAAAGCAAATCTGCTCTTAATTGTATTTGTTGGGAATATATTGATTTGATATTTGTATTGCTTTCCAGTTCAACACTAATGACTCCCTGAAAAATGCAATATTACTTAATTTGCATGACTTTTTTTGTACAGGGAAAACTTATGAATACCAACATTGCCCTTGCAAATATGGAATACTGACAGTTTTGGATTCAATTTAACTGAGAGACGTTTCCTTGTTTCTTTCTCATAGATGTTTTATGTATGGTTTATTGTCTATTTTTGATTTGTCAACATTCTTGAGGTGCCACAGCATGTCTGCGAATAAATAATGAAGTGACCTAATTTTGGCTTCAGTGTTCAATGTTTTGCAGCCACTCCTTGACTTTAAAAACCATGTTGTGTATTGCAACATTACATGCTGAGGCCCACATTTAAGCTTGTGAGGGTTTTTGTGTTCGCACAGTTTTGTCTGGTGAACACAAACTCTTGCTGCCAGAAGCTCAGACCATTGACCAGGTAAACAACTTACTTTCCAAACTGGGCTTAGATTTTACAGTTAAGAGCCTTACACTGTTGAGGCGTGCAGTCTGCTTTAATGGACCACATAGACCACAAACACAGACTGGTGTTTAATCCCAATTACTCACTGAGGATGACAGTTTATTTGCTAAATGATGCCAAATATATATGTCCACTTAGTAAATGCAGTCTGTTTAGGACACACACACACACACACACACACACACACACACACACACACACACACACAAACACACACATACAAACACATACTCTTCACCACACCCTTGACAATCTCTTGTAAACCACACATACAAAGGTACATTTCCATTTGTCCAGCCCTCCCAGCAACAAAAGCTGAGCAACGATAGGCAAACACAACTACCATGACTGCTAATAACATGATCTACAAAGACAGATATCCTGCACAGACAGATGCTTTCACACCTGAAATGAGCTTAGGGAGGTTCTTCCAAATAATAGTCTTTGCTATGGCATGTTACTAAGTATACTGTGGATACACAGTTGACCATGATGTTTACTTGTGCTGGAACATGAGCCTATATTTGGACAGGTACATACTGCAATTGTGTGGTCTAACACTTTGTTAAGACACATTTATGTTTACAAATCAAAACCACATACATATCCCAGGGAGCTTTACAACAACAGGTCCAAACCCATCCTGAGTTATCTAATAAGACAAGAAATCCCTCAGGACATGACGGTAAATGGAACAACCACATGAGAAAAAATATGTAAAAAGAAAAGGATCCTCCCTCCTTCAAATATCAACATTCTTTTTCTTCGGCTTTTTTGATATATTGAATGTTATCTGTTCTGTCATTCATTTACTTATCTGTGATATTAGTTGTAGATCACTTGTGTAGAAACAAAGCTGTCAGTCAAACCCAACTATGCCAGCTTAAATCACTTTGGTGCAACTGGTGGAGAACTTCAGTCATAGGGATGATTAAAGGATTTGACTGATTTTTTTTTCACCCAATCTCACACAAGGAGAAAAAGTTTCTTATTGTCTTAAATGTCTTTTCCTCTGTACCTTCCTCCCTCTCATCATGCACCTGAAAAGAGTTACTTGTTAATCTTTGGCCCGGAGGACATCTGAAATCAGAACTGTTGACACATATTGTGCCAGAACAGCTAATTGGTCGATCAAAGCTTGAGTTGTTTGGATGACAGATAGGAAACTCTCTATTCCAGTTCAAACCTGCCTGGCACTTGTGTAGACAGGAACTTGAGGGAGACTAGATAAGACAAGGCATTCCAACATGTTATTATAAGTCCTTTTAGAAATAAACATGCATTATTGAGTGGGCCATGAAGCACTCTGCGCCCACACAGTACACAACAAAGGCAGAAGCACATGCTCGCACCTTCAGATGGCTATATTATTATTTCAAGATGTTGAGGTAGTATTCTTTCATGCTTTTATGTTTCCCATGCATTTTTCTTGTTAAACACCTACACTGAATACGTCATTGAGTAATTGTGAATGATAGTAGTAACAAAATGTGTCACTTCTTGGTTCTTGATATTTGCCACAGTCTCATAACAGGTATTATTCACTAAATGCTGCACGCGCAGTCTTAAATGTAACAATGAAGTATTTTGACCATATTTAGATTTGAACATGTGACACGAAGGCCAACATAACCCTATAATGACAGCAGCAATATCTCTGTCTGACGAGAACATACACTGAACCACCTGGCTCACTCTAGCATGCAAGACAGACAGAGAGAGAGAGAGAGAGAGAGAGAGAGAGAGAGAGAGAGAGAGAGAGAGAGAGAGAGAGAGAGAGAGAGAGAGAGAGAGAGCTCATGGTGGAGTGTTTTTCCATGACGTCTCTGGTGCGTGACTGTGTGTAGTGCGTGCATGTGTATTTCCTCTATTACACTAGTGTACATGCACATTCTGTTCAGAAACCTGTCTTCATGTAGCAACCTCTAACGCTTTGCCAGGAATACATAAAATCAAAATGACAAAATAACAGCAGCGAGGTGATTATGAAACTTAGTTCTTTGTCTGAGGCAAACCTTAAAGAGCACATGTTTATGTATAAATAGGATTTGAAACAAATGAATAAACAGTAATGGTGCAAAGAATGTGATGGCACACATTTCTGCCACGCAAGTTAAGACAAGTCGCAAGTTGTTGCATTTTATTCAGTGTCATCAAATCACAAAGGGATGTGAGCAATTGTACACCTTCAAGCATATACTGGAACTATGATGCAAAGCAGTCTGCTTCCTATGCCAGTATGGAAGTTGTGCAACATCATACAATCAACCTTCCTTAAATGCAAATGCACATACAGCAGGTGGTGATAAAGAGGAAACACCTTACTAAAATTCCATGTAAAGTCAAACTGTTGCATATTTAAACACACAACATAGCAAGATCTTTCTAAAGCAATACCAGCTGTTGTCAGTAATAATACTTGCATAAATACTTTCACTGTAGCAAAAATTTAAATTCTACCTCTTCTGCCCCTGTTTGAAGAGAGCTGCCTCTATTCCTGTCTTGGTAGGTAATAGAAAAAGAACGGGGCAGTCTAATCAAGTATCAAATCTAAGGCTAACTTGCTCGGAAACAGGATGTACTCAACCGATTCTGATCACTTATAAAATCTAACATCCGTTCTTGGTCAGCCACAGCCTGTGGCTAAAAAACTTTAAGATGGAACATAATGTTTTTAACATTACATTTCGCTTCATGAAATGCCAGATCTTTGGCAGGCAAATCATTTAAAATCAAGGATTTAATTATCATGCACCATTTTGATTTCATGTTTCTAACTGAAATGTGGTTAAGATAGTTAAGATAACAGTATAGCAGTTCTTATTGAGTCAATCACGTTCCTGAATCTTAAGTGCATAAGAAAGGAGTTGCCATTTTGTTTAATGATTTTCTCCAATGCAGATGAAATTTGAATATGTTGCTCTTCAGTTGAGTTTCTGTTTTCGAGCTATATTCTGACACATCAGCAGGCCACCTACATATTGTACAGTTTTTTCGGAGTGACTGTTGACTGTAGTTATTGTTGACAACCACCAGCACAGCAGCACTGAAGTACTGTGGTGTGTTCTTGATAACTATGAACTGACTCAGCAAGGCACGCACTCTGGACTTTATCATCCACGAGGGTCTGAACATTTGTGTGGATGTGATGAGTGATATTGCTCTCTCTGAACATTCCTGTGTCTTCTTTGACAGTATCTGTGCACACAAATATTCAAGCAGAGCTAATCACAACATGGTATACAAACCTGCCAACCCTGGATTAATTATTTTTAGTCCCACTTCGGCAACATAGATGTGTCAGACATGACTCACTGCTGTTCGCACAATGATTTATTGTACCTAATTTGCATACATACGCATTATAGTACATCATTTCTTGGTTCATGCCATTTGCCAGGGTCTCATAATTGGTGTTATTCACTAGATGCTGCACGCACGGTCTTAAAGATAACGATGAAGTATTTTGACCATATTTAGATTGGTATTTGTCCATTTGTCTTTCACCTGCCTAAACATAGCTTACCAGGGAATACAATTTCACTCTGGCTATACACTGGCCTAGCATTGGCTATGGCAAAATACATATGCTTGTTAATACAACTCTTCTCACTATAGGAAGGCTTTAACTTAATAATATAATGACCTAATACCAATACAGCCCTAATATGAACAAGGCTCTCCTCTTAGTTCGCCCCTTGACTTTTCCGTTCTGCCCTTCCTCCCCTTAAAGTGTCCTCAGTGAAATGCTGACGAGATTACTTCTGGTGTGTATGTATAAGCAGGGGCGGCAGGTAATGTAGGCTACAGTGCACCCTACACTGTACAGTATACTGGTAAAGTTGAAATAATGAAAAGGCCTGTGTCAGCAGTTCAGCAGTCGGACAGAACAAGAAACGTAACTACTGTACATACAGTCACATAAAACTACAGATACAGACAAGCAGGGTGAAAACCTGGATGAGTGTACATATCTGAGAGAAAGACAGGTAGAAACACATGTGCTTGGCTGATTTGAGAAATTCTAGTTCCACACAGCATGACATTACTGACATGATTTTGGTATTGATAGTTTGCTTACATGCTTTTTTTTTTAGAAATGTTTCTATTTGCATGGGCTCTGATCTTTTCTAAAAGTGTCTCTTCATTCAGGTCTTTCCACAGGCCCTGAAAACTGCTGTCATCAAGCCACTTTTAAAAAAGAACATTCTAGATACTGATGAACAATTATAGGCCTGGATCAAAACCTCCCATTTTTAAGTAAAATCACTGAAAAAGCTGTTTTTTCTTCCAATCAGGATTTTGATGACACCACAGCACTGTGACTTGAAGAAGAAATGCACGTCTGTCCAGAGATGTGATTTAATCAAGTGATGTCTGAGAACAACACCTTGATCTAGTGACATCACAGCCCTTCATCATAGACTGCCCCTTGATCATTACTGACCACCCTGATGATTTCATTGATGGCTTTTGTCTGAATGTATATCCTCCATTGTCAACTGACCATCAAGTTATCCCTTGATCTTGCCTGTGTGTCACACTGTAAGGTCTGAATGCAAATGTACACTGTCTTAGACTCACTCTGTGTCAGTGTGCTCACCGATATCCCAGGATATCAATAAACATCCAACACCACAGCAAACTTTGAACAAGGACTTCAGTGATTTTTCTTCAACTGTCTTTTGTTAAGGTCTTGAATGACATCCACAGACAATGGCGAAATTTAACTGTTAGTATTACTGGATCTGCTGCATTCCATAAAGTCGACCACAACATTTTACTGTTATGACAAGACTTACTGGAAAGCTGGGTGGGACAGTTGATTTGTATCCTGCTTCAGGGAAATGGACTACTTTGTGTCTATAGGTAATCTATATCTGAGCATAGAAAAAATTACACATGGAGATCCCCAAGGCTCAATTCTGGGGCCTCTTTTGTTTAACATCTACATGCTCCTGCTTGCCCACGATTTCAGAAAACAACAACATATCTTACCATAATTATTTGGACAAGACTCAAAGTTATGTAATTATATCACTAGGAATTTGGTCCCACTTAAGTCCCTAACGTTAAAAACCACAAAACAAGCCAAGAATCTTGGTATTGTAGTATATGTAAACCTCAATAGCCACATTAAGACAATTACGTTAAGACAAAAGTCACAGAAGTCAGCCTTAAGAATACACCAAGGATTAAAGGATTTATGATATGTCTCAGCAAGATTTAGAAAAACTTAATCTGATCTGCTTTCACATTATGAATCATCCTGACCGCTCAGGATGTCTGGGACAGGTCTACTTCCTGTCTGCAGAGTCAAAACTATATATGGAGCAGCATTTAGTTTTTATACATGACGTATCCAGAACACACTCTCAGAAAACTGCAGGTCTGCTGCAGCTTCAGGCTTAAGGCTTTCCTGTTTGCCAATCAACTTTCAGACCATTTGTTATATCTTGCACTGCACTATAGTTTTTATTCTCCTCTTTTGTCTGTCTTATTTGAGATAATTTAACTCTAAATACTATTTAATGTATTTGTTTTTAGAATGTTTTGAGTTTCTTTCAATTGTTAAAATAAAGAAAGGAAGAAAAACTAAACGGTTAATAACAGCACAGACTGAACCTGTGATGAGAACACCAATTGAAAAGGTCTGAGTGATAAAAGTAGTAGATTACTACAACTCAATAAAGATTTCATTAACTAGGTCACTTATGAAGTTGAACTACAATGCAGACAGTGCATAGATTTAAAGGTAGAACAATTTTAATCCAATACACTTTATTTCTATTTTTGTATATTCAGGGTCAAGAAAAGTCCATCTAGAAGAAATGTGTATGTGGTGTTTTTACAGCTCTTAAATGTAAAAATGGGTCAAATTTGATCCTGAACAGAATGCAAGGGTTAACTGGAGAGAGAGAGAGACTACGGACAGTTCACATAGAGAGTGTTCTCTCACAGAACAGATACACTTCCATTTTAATAAATCTTTCAATCCATAATGAATCTGAGCAGGCAGCTCTTTGAATCACACAAATATCCCTCTGTAAATGTGTTTCAACTTATTAACAGTATTAATGAATGAATACAAACACTTTTTCTTCCTGTGGATATGACATGCAAACTATTTTAGGTCAGTGTATTTCTGCTGTCAGTTAGCCTGGTGAAGATAGTTTATCCAGCTGCTGTCCTCTCAGCTCTGCAGGAGCTACAGATGACAGACGGCTGATTCTGTGGACAGAGACACTGAACACATGTTGAGTGAGAGGTGGGGAAGCTGCAGAAAGGTGGAAAGTGCTCATGAGTCAATTTTTTAAAAAAGTGATAAAGTGTGAAAGGAACAGAAGTGACTACAGCTGATGCATCACAAGGTCATTGCCTTGCAATAGACGTCCACAAATTTAGGGGGTGGAGGTTCTGAAGGAGCATGGGTATTTAATTCAAATATCAATCAAATATTCAATTATCAACAATCTTTCTCCAGAATGACTGACTCTGCCTTTAAAAGGTAGTTTATGAAGACCAGTTCTTTCCACAACTGTCAACAAGTAGACGAGTCAGATCTGACTGAGAGGCAGAGTAGAGGTGAAAGACAAACAGAATGTTGGCAGCAGATGGGAGCAGAAACAGGTCCTGACAAAGAGACAGAGACAGGTTTCAACAGAAAGACATGACAGGCTACTGGACTGGCTCTGACAGATGAAGGGAACTGGCCTGCAGGGTATCTGTGGAAAGATGTTTAGATTCTTCTCCATTATGTAACACCATCAGGGAGACGTCTGATCGGTCCCAAACGTATACTGCAGCATGACAATGAGGCCAGAGTCATAAAGAACTATTGTCACCAACAAGAAGAACAAGGAGTCTTTCTATAGGTGGTATGGCCGGCACAGAGCCCTGATCTCAACATCATACAGTCTGTCTGGGATTACACAACGAGACAGAAACAATTGAGATGCCAAAATCCATAGAGGTACTAGGGCAACTTCTCCAAGATGCAGGAGGAACCTGGAGCACCTGCCAAGTACCTAAAAAGGCTGTGTGCAACTGCTGCTGTTTTAAAGGAAAATCATGGTCACATAAAATTTCATTTAAATGTTTCCTTTCATGGAACTTTGTATGAAGTTAATTGATAAATTATTTATCAATAGTAAGAGAGTTAATGAACAAACAGTAAACAGAGGACATAGACACTTAATTGCCATTGCCCAGAGAGGGAAACACAATAATTGATTGTTTTTTAGCACTTCAATTGAGTTTTGGCTGCCTCGTGGTATACAGGTTTTAATACCTGCTGAGATATCTGGGTATATTTATCATTCATACTAGCATTTCATATCCCATATTCAAAACTAATGACAATAAAATATGAATATTTCAGTTAGCTGGTCCACCACTTTGGTGCACACTGAAATATCTCAACAACTATGAACTGGATAGTCATGGAATTTGGCTTAGACATTTAGAGTCCCCAGACGATCAATCCTAATGACTTTGGTGAACCCATAACTTTTTCTCTAGTGCCATCAGCAGTTACTTTGGTTCATGACAAAATAATCATGACATCTGCCTCAGCTGTACCAGACACATACATACATTTCTTAAGTGTCTTGTAGGGTTTAGTAGGTCAGTCTAAATGTGTCCTCTTGTTAGAAGGGCATCCTGTGCCATAAGAAATTTAAATATTCTTTTGAGTTTTGTGAAGCCTTTATTTTTATTGTTTATATGAGCTTGGGAAATGCTCTATAAATATATTAGCCTGAGAGATAGCTATGAGCTAAAAAGCATTTTTTTAGAAGAAAAAAGAAGCTCATTTTACCTGGATGAATTGCATTTGTGTCTTTGGCCATACCACAACATAGTTTGGGTTTGTACAGGGCTATTGCAGGGGACAACATTAGATCAAACAAGAGACTATGATATTACCCTCCCCATTTCACTAAGAAGCAAGTTAGGCATACTCTATTCTGCTTGTTTCCCCAATGTATTACATAACACATGACATGTCTTAAGTGACTGTCAATATGCCTCAAGTCAAATAGCTCATCCTCAAACTATTTATGTTTCTGAACCAAGGGCAACAGTCTTGGTTACATGCTTGGTGTTAGGATCCTTTGGCACCACTGACATCACAAAGAAACATGTGTGTGAAGGATTCATGTCTAAATTTATGATGCTGGCCTACAGTCTTTCCCTTTTAAAATAGATTGACCCATATCTTGGCTTAGCGACCTTTTTAGGCTCTATTCAACGTCATCCATTTGTGCCAGAGGCATACGGTGACAACCTCCTGCTGACAAAAGGTCAACTATAGACAGGCCATTAAATAGATGACTTTGTCTTTGCAGGTTAGAAAAATCTTAGGAATTACACTAAGGGGGAATGTCTGTCATGATTTGTACTGCAGATGATAATAGTCATCATATACTGTACATACTTACTTAATTTGCAGACCCTGTTTAAAATCATTTTGCAATGGTGGCACAAGACCAGAAGAGGGAAGATGAAGTGCCCTTTAAGGCTTGTGTTACACTAATGTGAGATCAGTTTTAGCTCAGTGGTATAATGTTCTTGTTGAAGATGAAAATTATTGTGCAATTCTGAAAAGAATGATCAAGCCTTATCAGTTTGTCAAGCAAAAGGGAAAAGCCAAGCAAGTTATGGCATGTAGTTTATGATTATGGACTACTGTTATTGCTGCATCATAGTCACTATAGACATCAATATACGTGTTCATGTAGGAGAGAGTACACACAGGTCAAACCCAGCTTTATGTGTATTTATTACTTACTAAAACAACACAATAGACAAAAACAAAATCGAACACACCAATAAAATTTAAAAAAAAAATAACAATAGAAGAAAGTACAAAATTGGTGAAGGTGTAGTTTGGAAATAATTATATAATGATGAATTTTGACCAAAAGGACCAGATTTAGCCTATTTATTTATTTGGGTCATACAGACATTGTTACATAATGATAAGCAATACAATAGATGTACTGCATGTGGGCGTCTTGTTAAAAGGAATTTTCAGCGCCTGTCCCTGTTAGGCTCTTAAATCTACAGTAGGTTTAAAACAGCCGCACAAATATGTACACGTGTATATATATGGATTTGATTGTGTGTTTTGTACATGAATGTGTAGATGTTCATATACACTCGGTGTGGCAGTGTGTAACTATTAGGGTTAGGTATCAGTACTCGATACCTTTAAGGTATCAACCGAAATAAATCAATACCAAGTAGTATTGAAACGTCTCCCGTGAACCGATACCTGCAATTGATCCTTTTTGACTATTTATATGGACTTGCTCACAGCCAATCAACACAAGCTTTCTTTGTTTTAATGGGACATGTGATTGGCCCACTGCCACAGCAGCTATAACCTGTCTGTGGTGGTGAAGTTGCAGTAAATTTGAGTTACTGTGCTAAGCAGTTCAGCAGCCATGATGCCACTTAAACGTTCTTTATACAGTATTTTTGTAGTATGTATTTTGTAGTATAACAATGTATATTATTGACATTACGGATATCGAATAAAGTACTCCATTATCACTTTACGTTTTATCTGCATAAATGAGCAACAGCCAACCTCTTTACAGCTTTCAGGCATATAAGTACGATATTAAAGGACCCAGTATTGAGCCTTGTGGTACGCCCTATTAGCAATTTGGAAATGTGATATCACACATTTAATTCTAACATAATACTGTCTACATTTCAAGGATGATCTAAAGCCAGCTGACAGCTTGTAAAGAAAAATGTAATTATTTAAATTTACTTCACAGTATAAAAGGCTTTTTCTAAAACAGCATCACTAATTGTCTACATGCGGATCCGGACATTTTAATACCGGCACCCAACTGTTCCCTTATGAAAGCCAATCCTCACCACCAGACCCGCAAATATTTGTGTCAGTCAACCACCTGAACCTGACCTCACCCAAAAACCGCCAGCTGTGCACAAAATATGTTATTAATGAAGGCAAAACTTCAGATTAATGATTGACACTGTGTCTTATTCGTTCGTCCAGTACCACAGAAACAGCTGAGTAAATGTCAGTAAATGTGTCAACCACCCAAACGTGATCTGACCCACAAACTGCCGGCTGTGCAGAAAATATGTTATGAATATAACCACTTAAATAGATGTAGGTAGACTTAGTTCCACAGAAGACCAACTGAATAAATGTCAGGAACAAAGTTACTACTGAGTCATAAGCCTATTGTGGCTTTCCTTTATACAGGAATATCGCAGTTTGAAGGCATAGACCAAATCAGTCAATGTCAGCAAGAGAAACTACACACAGAGCAGTCATATGCATGTCATATTCTATGTCTGTGTAGCTGTAGTTTGATTAATTGATTTGGATCTCATTAAATCCAAAGCAAAGACTCCATTTTAAAATGATTTCAGAAACACTATACAACAGGCATGGTATATATCCCCCTGTCAGCATATGATCATTTTTTCATAGTAACTTGTTTCCAAGAAACAGTGGTTAGACATAACATGTAGATATGCAGGAAAAACCAACATGTTAAGGAATGTGAAATACCTCATTTGCAACCATTGGAAGTTTGTTAGGCAGGTTAAAATAAGACAACTATAACTCACAGTTTCTATACACAATTGTTAAGATCATAATTGAATGAAGGCCGGCAACAAAAGGAAAAACAAATGGTTACAAAGCATTCTGCAACATTGGCTGTAACGCAACTCCTTGTCTGGTTTCGTCACATTCTGTCTTACTTCCAGCTTCCTCTTTGAGGTTCTGTGTGACGGCATCCACTGGTGACACAGTCACATTACGTTTTACTTTGAAAACGTCCCACCTCTCAGGCAACAGGCCATGGTTGAATGTGAAAAAAGTCAGAAAGGAAAAAACCAAGATGGTTACCAAAGTGCAGAGCATGGAAATTGTCCTGATGGGGGATTTCTGGACATAGATGCCATCTTCCAATGTGCAACCTGGAAGCTGAAGAATGACAGGAAGACCTACAGCACTTTCTCCCAACAAAATCCTTACAGTCAGCCCTACGACATAACCCGCTGTGGCACCGTAGCCATTTGTTACTTTAAAGAAGAGCACAGAGACCAAATGGGGGAATATAAGGGTATAGGATACATCTGCTCCAAGAATCCAGAGGACCAGGGTGCTGTTGGTGTAGAATGTTATGGAAGTCCCAGCCAGACCCACAACGACCACTGTGATCCGCATCACCCACTTCATTTCATGGTCTGATGCCTAAGGATATGGAGTCATACAAAATGAGACACTTTATTATTCATTTATGTACCTATGCTTTTTTTTAAAAAAGTGATTTGTTTCTTTTACATTTTTCATCTGATACCAATTGGAAATTGACAGGGAAGTCACTGAGTTGGTCCCTGAGCCCCCACCATCCACATCTTTGAATCCTTACCTTTTTACGCAGGATATTTTTGTAGATGTTTGAAGAGAAAACAGAGGTTGCAGACAACAGGGCAGAGTCCATGGATGACATAACTGCAGCAGCCACAGCTCCGATTCCGATGATTGAAATGTAAGAAGGAGTGAGGTATTGTAGGGTCAGAGGCAGGACCAAACTCTGGTCACCGCGCATATATGGAGCTGGAGAACCGTAGAGTGTCTGGTTCCAGTCTGGACAAAAGAAATAACAGGAGGAGGAGGAGTATTAGGAGAATACTGGATTCACACAGCACTTCTACAGAAACCTTGGCTCTATTTGGCAGAAGAACAGGGTGAGTGATTTTAATTTATGGTAAATGCTAAATAAATTCTTTACTCCCAGAATTACCCCCATTTACGTACCAATTTGCAGCACTGATCTGATCATCAGTACTGTACTTTTAGCAACTGGCTAATCTTTGCCATAAGTATTAGTCATAGCCTTCAATTATCAACAAAAAAGCTAATAATGTAGGTAGGTACTTTCAGGTACTTTCCTTTAATGTATTGGTTAATGTATTTTTCACAGTAAATGTATGCCTGCTGAAACCTGGGAGTGAACCAAAAAACATAACACTCTTGTAGAAAGATCTAACTGCCTTCACATCAGGCGTAGACATTTGATTGATTGTGGAGTTTTTGACCTTTAGCAGAGCTATGGAGCAGTTTCTTTATGAGTTGGGCCTCGTTTTACTTGGCTGACACGATACGCAGTCCTGCCAATGGTTTCACACTATTCCAATAATCTACATTTGGTGGATATGTGCCAAGATTCACAGCAATGGGCCACCAAAGGCACGGAAGAAGAACTCTGCAAGCTAGTGGACACTGACGTACACGATGCAGGTGACAAACTTTTAGGAAACATTTGTTAATGCTTTATGAGAAAGCGAATGCATTCAGTATACTTGCTAGACCTCAAGGGTAAACATAATGTGTTATGTGAGTAACATTAAACTGAATAACTGTTTTTTTTTGAATATTACAATTCATTTAATAAGAATATTGTGTGTATTTTGTTTCAGGAGCAGCATAAATTGGTAATCAGTGAAGCAGTAAATACATTAAAGAAGCATCTATCTATCTATCTATCTAAAATGGGCTCCAATCACAGGAGCCCTGGGATTTTGCATTCAGTTATTAGTTCAAATAAAGTGACCAATAATCACATTTGACAAAAATGTTTAAAAAAGAAGAACCAGGCAAAATGTATTTTGTCCAAATATGAAAATTGTATTAACTTTTCAAGTCAAATACATGGAAAACCCTCTCTATTAAAATTCACCCAACAATATCTGTGTATCCTTTAAGCATAATCTACAATAGATTACCTATTATTTATATTATACATGCTATTTAGGAAGTATCAAGTACATAAGTATTAAAATATGAGTTATCAGTAAGGTTTGTTGTTATGACATGGAACTCTGTTTATCACAGATGTCAGGAGATAAGCACTGAGTTCTCTATCTGTGTTGTTGTATATCAGAGACACAGAAAGGGCAGAAATGAGTGGTATCTTGTCATATGAGAGTTTGGCACCACCACTAAGTGACTCGAGTTCAGTTTGCAATAGTAATGCACGTCTGGCGCAACATGAATCTGTGTTTGTATTGCTGCAGGAAGGCCCAAGGGAGAGAAATGTCTTACCTCCCACAGTGCTTAAAATAAATTGCCCTTTGTCATATTAATTCTTGGTAATATACGAAGGGCACACGTGCTGTTTTCTCCGACATGTTGCAAAAATGGCTGACAGTTAGGTCAAAGAGCAACAATTGGTCACGTCCATGATGTAAGTGACTTTATTAAAGATCGGTCACTTCCAACTCAATTCCCACCTGTGGAAGCGGCAACAGCTCCAACTAAGACAGGGGGGATTCCCAGTATGGCAATGACAATTGCAGCAGCGTAGCAGGTCATCTGAGCTGTTACCGATGAGGAGGCAGACAGCGTCCTCTGGTGGAAGGACTGAAATGAAAGACTACCGAGACCCTGGGGGAAAAAAAGGGCAGAGGGGAAGAGGAAGATGCATGTTGACTATGTTTAACACAATTTTCAAACAAACTAAATTACATTTATTTCATAGCTGAAAATCATCAAATATTTTAGTGTCTTAAAAAAACAACTTAAACCTCTAAAATATAATGAATATCCTACTTGATCTTTGTCTACTGACATTTTGATCTGATGTTCACAGACAGCTGATTTAGGGTCTATTTTAACCGTGTAAGCACAATGGAAAGAGCACAGAGTGAGTTGGGCTCAGGGATTGCGTGGGCATCTCCAATTGCAATACTTTGGTTCATGTATGTACTGCAGCACAGAGCAAAACGGCTGAGTGAAGTGGAAAAGAGATCAACAAGTGTGGTGGTTAATAAATACACTTTCTCTGTGAGCTTTAAAATAGCTGAGCCAATCATAGTGACGCATGACAACAGCGCCTCAGACAGACAGATGGAGGAGGTTAGAGTAGGTTGATTTGTACAATTTGTACAGCAGAAATAAATCATTTAAAAATGTTGTGTGGCTGTTTATATGATCGCATCAATCCGCCACTTCTCAGACACAATTCTACAATTCTACTCTAATCACTCATTTAGTACTTGCAGTTACACAACAGTGTTTGTACCATAATTAATGTCAACAGTAACATGTGAAACATCACTTTTGCTTTAAAAAAGTAACCCTAACCTTAACCCTGCACTAAGAAGAGGTGCAGATCTCCACCAGGTGTGTCTGGGGGCAGGTATAATTTCAGGTGCATAGAATAGTGTAACCAAGCGTCCTCCTGTGTTCACCTAACTCTATAAACTTAATAAGGTAACAATAAATGGGACATGAAGTCAAACTGCTGAATTTAAGCATTGTTTTTTATTTAGCAAAGTAACATACAAAATAAATGTTCCTCTCCCCTAAACAAAAAAAAAAGTAATCTCACTCATTTGTCCCTCAAGGCAGTTAAGATAGCAGTGAATCTAACATAGACAGATATTTATTAGTCTGGTATTGTGCCTAAAGTTGGTGATATTATATCTGGAATGGAGTTAATCTGTAATGCTTTGGTTCAAATGAGACCAAACTGTGCAGATTTATCACCATACTTCAGATGCTGCAGAGACTTAATGAACTGATTCATCACTACACATTCCTTTATAAATGATTGCAGACTCCTTGATTAAAATTCCTCCTTTCAGGTATTAATCTGTTACTGTAGTAGACTTTTAATATTTATTCTGCTATTGTTGATAAAATGATGAAACTGTCAGCAGATTGACATTGTGCAACACATGGACATGGTTCACAGATGTCTATTTTCAGTGCCAATTTGTATCAAAATATCCACAATTTGGTAAACATGACCTTCTATCTGTTTGAACTTCTTCCCCCAACAGTACTCTGTGTGGAAACCAAAATGGCATTCAAAGTGTGTTTCAAGGTCAGGAATACATCAAACTGGGATAAGTGCTGCTTGCCATGAAAATAGAGCAGTCAGTCTCTTATCTACCAATAGACCAAAACAAGTCACAGGTTCACCAATAGCCAGTTTTTCTCACCAGCCACGGCTACTGAAATTCCCCAACTCCTTAATCACGCCCTACCATAAAGTATTTTGGCCAGCTAAAGCTGCAAGATTATCGATGTTCGTTAAGGTTTCCAGTCTCAGTCCAGTTCTGTCTGCTTACATCTGCCTTCATGACCACCCGGCTGCTTTTGATCTTTGGGTCTGTCTGTTTCGACTGTCTTCATGCTGCCAACTGTAAACTTGCCAATTAAACTAGCAAAGCCTGCTTTGACCAGGGCTGTCCCACTTTCTGCATCTGCCTGTGTTCAGCCATTAGAAGCATTAACTTTAGTGATTAGACATAAACTCAGTGAGCTGAAACAATTTTAACTGATAAAATTCAAAGTAGAGTCCTTTCCTTTCCTTTGTTTGGTTAGAGGTCAATGGTACGTCTTGCCTCACAAAAGGCAGAGTATATGTTAATGAGTATATTTATAGTACAAAAACACAGATGCATGTAACTGGGAGAAATCAGGTTATGCAGGAAATCTAACAAAAAAGTGAAATGAACTGCAGTAACCTGGTAGCTGGAAACTTTGTCTATGTACATCAGATCAGTAACTAGCTTTCTGTTATACCTGTGGCATTATTTTGGAACCATAGCTTATTTTAACCGTGGTAGGGATAAGTTATACTAATTTTCAATGTATTTATTTGTGGAGCATTTGAAATGTTACTGGACTTCTCGCTGGGGAAATATGGTTTCTTGAAAACACATGTACCGCAACTGCAGTGATGATCAGTCTAAGCTTATGAATGGAACCAGGAAAAGAACAAGTCTATGTCTTTAAAATCTTGTAAGTGAATTAAATTTGCTGATAAATATTAAGCTCACCAGCATCAAGAAGTCATCAATCCACCTCCAGGCGTCGTCCCACTCCAGAGTGCCGACCCAGGGTTCTTGGAATGTATAGTTAAAAGCTGTCTGGGCGATGTTTGTAGAATTGGGGTTGAGCAGAAGGAAAGGGATACACAACCACTGCAAACAGATAATGAGATCGTCAGACCACAGTCCCTTCTCCCAAGAAGACAGTTTGTCACATGGCAAAATATAAACATCACCTTATATTCAATCCATTGTTTTTACACACCAAACGTAAAATTGCTGATTGGCACAAGTCATGGTTTAAAAGGGGTGAACTTGAAATATTTCACTGTCTTGAGAAGTTTTCTGAGGATCATGTTCCCCTGAGGTGATGTGCAGTTTAGCTGCCAGCATGATTAACTCAGTTGTGGTAATTTCTTTGGGGTTTTTTTTAATCATTTTGCCGTCAACAGTCAACAATGGAGACAGACTGTTAATATGAGAAGAAATCAAGTTCCTCTTCAAGACATGCATCACTGGTTCCCAGTTGGAATCAAACCAGTAACATGATATGTGTGTGACTGGTACCAAGGACTGCTGTATTTGTTTTGGTTGTTTGTGTGCTTTCAGTAATGTTACTAATGTATCAAACTCTTAACATCATCAAGTTTATCTTGATGCCATTCAGCAGTTTTAGTATCACCCTATGAAATTTGACCTGCCCTTGACCATTTTTTTCTCTTATGAATTTAAACACTCAACTTCCTGAGAACCACATTTTGTTTCAGGAAATTTGGTCTTGGTGTCCAACCCACTTAAAACACACACAAAACAGTAACTGAACAACAACAATCAGTGACTTTACTCTCTTTAACATTTTTGCAAAAACTGCTAGTTCTTAAGAATCAACACACCTCAAAAACAGCTTTTGAGACTTTGTTATATTTGATCCCATTACATGAAAATACAAAAAACATTCTTATGTTGTTTCTGTAGAACTACTATTAAGATATAATGCATGCTGTGTGGTGGCTCTAAACTAGATGTCAACATACACATCTGCAGATACTGTATGTCTTTACAATAAGCACATGTGGAAGTAGTAGATGGTATAGTAATTTACCAGACTGAAGAACACTAGAGAGAGCTGGATGATGTCAGTGTAGGCCACTGAATAAAGGCCTCCTAACAAAGTGTAGATGATGGCCACGGCTGATGAGATCCATGCAGAGTAGGAGTAAGGCAAGTCCAGTATCACGCTCATCGTCGCTCCTGTTAGACAAAACCGCAGACACATTTAAATGCTTTAACTGAATCCGCTGAAGGAAATTGTGTCTTTATTTGGTAAGTATGCACATTTACCCAAGCCAAGCAGGGTGCAAGACACCCACAGCACATCTGCCAGTAGAGCAGGCAGCACCAGAGCACCACTCAGTACTTTGCCATACTTTATCTGGAATGGGTCCATCATGGTAATATACCTCTTGTCCCTCATTGGCTTGGCAAAGAAAAGACCACCTAGTGCAGGGGATGAGAAATGAACAAATGCTTCATGGAAAGCTGTGGAAAATGGGATGTTAATGAAAAAATATATTAAAAGTTCTACTTTGTGTTCTACAGTCTGCACCGTGTCCCTGAGTTGTTCGATATTATGGGCACAGAGGACTGGAAGTTGCTGATATATCCGGCACACCAAGCTCACCAAAACAAATTCCTCATTGTTTACACTGTTCTACATTTGACTGTAGCGGTTTAGTAAATTTGAATTATCTTAAGAGATAAAATATGAACCACATTCAGGAAATGAAGATTACACGAGCCACAGTGAGAGAGAGGGTGGCTTTTTCCTTTGTTTGCTGGTTTGGCGGTTTGTCTGTAAAAGACAAAAATTCTCTTGGCAGTGTGGTCAAAGTCTGCTCAAAAATGATTGGAGTGAAGTTGATCGATCTAAACTCTCTCTGGGAGCGTTGAGTCCTCCAGAAAGCAGTAAGTATCATCAACAGTGAGCATGCTCTTTCTAAAGAATTCACATTAATGACGTCAGGGTGGAGTTACCTGCCCCCTCACAGAAAGACAAACCGCTACTCCAGTTCATTCATTCCTTCTGCCATTCAGCTGCTTAATGCAGAATAAGATTTCTTTTTCTTTTCCTGAGTTCTGGCACAGTCCTTTGTATATTTTTTATGTGCAAAAAGCCCTGGAACTTCATTTTGCACTTGCACTTTGCATTGCATTTGCATTCTTGTGCAATATTCTCAAGCACTTTATTCAGCTGTTTCTTACTCAGCTGTATTTAATATCGTATTGTGTAGTATTGTATTTTATTTCCCCTCTGGTCATTTGTCGCTCGCTCTGATGTTGTTGTGTGGAAGCGAATGTTGTTGTTTACTGTCTGTTTATGTGATGTCTGGGCTCGTAGAAACTGAATTGCCCCACAGGGATAAATAAAGCTGAATCTGAATCTGAATCTATGTCAGTGTGTGAGTGTATGAGAAGAGCTGAACAACTGTGACAACCTGGATTAAACAATTTATATGAAAAAGTGGGGAATTAAGAACATTTTGTTGCATAAATATAATCTGGCATAACCTCATAATAATGTAAAAATAAAAACCAGTGTCTGAATTGTGTCTACTATAAAAAAAACTGTGTCTACTATAAACTAAAACATTTATTTATTGACTCTCTAAATTTCTCTATACTTATGCACTATATGTATTTTGTGTATGACTTGACTTACCTATTATGAATGACACTGAGTATTGTATGGGCATAAGGGCCCATATTAAACCCATTTTAGGAGAGGACACCGCCTCTGCCACACCCAGGATAAAACCACCACCAACCCATGTAGCTGCAGAAGAATGATACACACATAGACACTCACAGTTATGGTCATGATACATTTTATATTACTTTAAAGCTAATATTCTTATAGATATTCCAATACTTATTGATCAACAGACTTATAGAACTGCATAAAACTTCACAATTAATGGAGGAGCTTCATTGGGAGGAGCTATTGTGCATATTTTGTTTGTTTTTCAAATTTCAGATAAATGCATTTTAATCATCTTCCTAATATTCTGTTGAAACTGTTTTGCGGACTGCTTTTAATTTCTTAGATTCCAGTTTAGATTCATGTTTATATGCAAAAGAGAATCAAACAGGCATCGAGTCAAAATGAGTCACTGCCATCAGCAATGGGAATGGAACAACTGCTGATTTCAACTAGACAGTTTCTGTGATGCTGCAGATGCCCCCCCCCCCCCCCCCCCCACACACACACACACACACTACATGATGTTGGTGTTGAAGTCAGTCTACCCGCAGCAGTTAAAATTGCAACATGCGCAACAGTAGTTTTCCAGAGAAGTTGGAATGAAAGCGATGACATAACCAAACTTGGCCTTGAGAACTTGTTATTTTTAAGCTGCCTGGTACTGCTTGTGCAAAACTGGCCCAAGATAACCACACCATAACCGTATGTGAATTCTGTCCATAAAGCATGTACTATTGTAGGAAGCAATTGTAGACTGATTTTATGCACACAAACAATGAAAATAATAAAATAACCTATATACCCAGATGCACTGTACATGGTGCATCTGTATCCATATGTTTAGTAACATGTAGTCCAACTGTTCTGTCCTCTCATTCATCATTTAGCCCAAAGGAAATTAACAATATCCACAGGATGTCCATTACTCAGTTGCAACTGTCTATAAAGATGCAGCCAGGCTTACGTTTTTAAATGACTGCTTTAGATACAATCTCTAATCTGTTTAGGCATGATCTCATTATTTAGAAAACATTACAAAATGTTGTCTTGAGGGCCTTTTCTCCAGATAATAAGATAATTAACCTTTTGGCACAAGAAAAGAACTGTTATCTTGAAATAATGGGATAATTAAATGGATCTTGAGATAACATGATTTTAAAAAAGTGTAATACCAATAGCTGATATAACTACTAATCTATTTATGGTTAAGATGAATTTTTGGGCTAAACTTACCAGTCATGGTGAAAATCCCAACAGCCAAGCTGATATTTCTGCCTCCGAGGAGCACCACTTCGGTCCTGTTTCCATGGCTCTTCTTCTCAGCCTTTCTGGACCTTTGGGCAGCCCACACTCCTGTTCCCAGAATAAGGATGTAGAACAGCACCACCACAACCACACCAGGGATGTTCAGAACCATGGCGTTCAACTATTATGGAACACACTGACAAGCAGGTAGATTGAATGAATGACAAATACAGATACTGCAAGAACAAAGGTCACAAGAACCCCTTTCAGACCAATGACATGGGTCGGACCAAGGTTATTTAACCAGTGTTAAACATTGGTTAAATAACCTTGGTCCCCTCTTTTTTTCATTTCAAACCAAGTCATTGAAGACTAAGTCATTAATCCCCGATCCCTGAAGTTGATGATGGAGGTAAATAAAATTCAAGCTGTGCTTGGAATGAGCCAAACAGAATTCATCGATGAAACTAACAGATGTTGCTGCGAGGATGTTGCAAAGATGAGCTCTCAGAATTTCTTCAATGGCAACTGTTGTCTCTCTTGGTACCACAACAAACTGATGAATGTGGGTCCAGGATTGAAGCCATGGATGAGCCTTCTAGAAAACAGTTCAGCTAAGTACAAATATCTTATATGATTTTTAAACATTATTTTAAGGACAAAATATTTAGTATTGCAAGCCACCACCCAAGGGCATTCTCAACCACCATCCTGAATGAATTAAGACAAGTTGATGATGCTGGTTGAGTCGCCACAGCTTGAGGGATTATGCTCCATCACTAATTATGTGAACACAGAGCAAGCAAGCATAAAAAACTTTTGATATTGAAATAAAATTGAAATGAGAAGAATAAGACATTAGAAGTTTTAAGTTGGCTAATAATGGCTCACTTTTTTTGTTTTTAGGTTGGCTAATCATCACAATTTCAAATGTAGTCAATGGTCAATAGTTCACAGATACTAAATTCCATTTTGTTGTCCAGTGGTGTTTATATGTGTTGTTGAATGCCTCTTATGGCTAACTACACAGCTCATTCATAAGCTATGGTGTTGCGCTGTGATGATGAATTTTATTCTGTGTTAGCATGTTTTTTCACTTACCTCTCGAAGGAAGAGGTGGCCACCTCGGTCCTCAGCCAGGTGAAAACTGATCAATAAGATTACGTTACACCGTGGTGCAACGATGGCAGCACAGAAAATGATAATAAAACCCACTGCTGGGTAACATTCACCACAAATTATGATCAAACACAGCTTACAAAATAACTAAATGCCATCCTTTCTCGTAATAGTACTTGGTGGGGATATCTCTTTCGACATGGACCAATGTCTTCACTGGAGTTTGTTGCGAAAAAAAGTGTCATCCACTCTTTATTGTCAAAATGCTTTACTGTTTCCCAGAAAGCTTGTCCAATGTTTGTGGTTGGTTCAGTTCCGGACCCACATTCGCCGGTTTGTCGTGGTACCAATGGAGACAACAGTCTTGCTCTAAGCACAGCTTGAATTTTGTTCACCTCCACCAGCAACTTCATTAGACTACTCTGTGGTGACTATGTCAGGACAACAAATCAATTACAGACAAAATCTGAAGAAGGTCAAAACGATCAATGCTGTCTGTGATTGTTTTTGCTCTTGTCCTCGTTTGTTGTGCTGTTGTCCTCTCAGCCCATTTATATCCTGTTGGTTCATTGTTATGCATCTCTCCTAGGTCTTATCTGAATTGTCATGACCTGGGATTAACCAGTGTACTGATTTGGTTTGAATTGACTAAAGAAAGTCAAACATTTGTCAAATAGTCCCAGTCCGGCCCTGGTCATTTGTCTGAAAGAGGTCATGGTAATAAACCTGGATACCATGATGTAAGCACTCCTGAATTTACCTGAGGTACCAATATTACTGGTGTATACTTCAATTTGCCAAGTTTGTCAAGAAATAAGCCAAGTTCCCCTTGTCCAGAACCAAGATTTTATCTGTCTTTGCTTCACATTTATGTTTCTGCTCAAGCTTTTTTAAATTACTTTTATTCCAGACAATGTTAAACACTCCTGATTTTGCTACTAAATCTATATATTTAAAGGTCATAGAGATAACAGCTTGAAAACATTTGTATTACTGAGGTTCAATGACAATGGGTCAAAGACGAAAGGTAAATTACACAATATGTTGACATAGAGCCTACATGAAGTGGAAATACTGTAATCAAGTCCCAAAACCACAACATTAAATATATTTGCACATCTTTGGGGGTTGGGTTTGTATTTAGTACTAAATAGACCAAACAATATATCTATTCAAAGAGAAAATAATTAGCAGATTAGTAAAGATAAAACACCACCACTTAACTAAAGTACCACTAAAGCATCACATGTGATAGCCTACTGTAATAATAACTGCGTAATGTTACTTTAAAGCAATTAGAGACTGAGGTCAGCTTCTGATCCGGGGTTAAGGGGAAGTTATAAGGGAAGTATTTACATGATATCCAGCAGCTGCTTCTCCGTTTTTCATCACTTACAATTGAGAAAGAGTGTCAGTGATGCAAAAGCCTTTATGGCGATTAAACTCACTTACAAATTTTTGATTGTGAACCCTTATTCTACTCATGAAAACAGAAAAAAGGGTCATGCCAATGCTTTTTGAACACTTTACTTTAAGCTGTCAATTTTTTTGAATGAAAAAATCTGGTCTAAAGTGGTCTTGGATGGAAAAAAAACATGTCACTCTTTTTCTGTTTAATAGGCAAAATACATGCTTCACAAATCTGAAAGTAAATTTAAAGTTTAAAAAGGGTTAAGTCTTTTTTGCAGCGATGTCTGACACATTTTCATAATAGCAAGTGGTGAAAAAACAGACACTAAACAAAACAGACGCCTCTCCCTTAACTTTCCCCTTAACCACTTATCACCTGCTGACGTAACACCGAGCACCTCTCACTTAATAGTCACACTTTAATCACTTTGACTCACATTAGTCCAACATCTGCAGTCCCACCACCGTTGCTGCTGTTCTGGTAGTTTTAACACTTACTGAGAAGTTGATGTGTTGATACTGGACATACTGCACTGTGACACTTCCACTACGACACACATATGATAAGCCAGTAGTCCGGGTTATAGTTTATGATTCAATCAAACAGCCGTTAAAATTTCCACACTATTTCCCCAGCTGCGCGTGCGCGGATGTCCACACATGCCCCGTGTTAGAGTTTGTTTTTTTCCATGCCCTGTGTTAGAGGGTCATGTTAGAGCAAAGACTGACATCATTTTATTACATTTACATGATCGACTGTTTGATGGAGAAAGCCATTACAACTGTGGTGTTAAAATAATGACATATGTTAATTTAGAGCGTAACCAGCAACAGTAGATTAATCTATAGCCCTAATTGAGGGCAAGTTAATTAACCTTCATTAAATCACTGCATGACTGAGCTGGGACAATTAGCTTCTGCTGGTCTTCAGTGGTAAACTTATCATCCACCAGAGGGTCTAAAGACTTAAGGACTCTTGGGAATCAAAAGGAAATTTAACTTTCTCAATTCACTGCTGAAAAGTGTAGGGTTTAATCCTTTTTGTAATTCACCAACCATTACATCGAAAAGAAACACTTGATTACTATCACCTAGTAACAAATGTTACTAAACAGTTAACTGTTAAGTAAAACACAATCATTGGTGGCTACTTTGTGGTGAATTTGTCTTGTGAACCTTTTGATTCCCAGTGTGTCCTGTAGTAGGGTATAGGTGCTGTAAACACATCTAAAAACACACCTTGAACACATATAGACATTAATGTTGTATTGTTGTTGTAGTATTCACATACTCTTGCATGGTTTCTTTATTTTACATATTTGGAGATTGCTCTTAAAGGTCCTTGAGCAAAGATGTGATCAATATTTCCCCTTGATAAGATGGTTAACATACATGTCACATGTTGAAAGGTTTTGTTGTCTGGAATATTGTGACATGTTAACAGCATCAGTATCTTAGCAAAACATGCTCACTATTTTAGAGGATTAATAGTTTAGGTAGACTCATATTGCAAATCTTACCATTAAGATGTCACAGCAACTCTCTCAGAAACTTCTACTCAGAGTAGTTTCCAAAACAATACTGAAGTCAATTAATGCTACTTTAATTTTGCCATCTCAGTATTATAGAAGGTACATTTTATAAACACATATGTATATAAAATAAACTGCACATGTCAATCATGTATTTATTTATAATGAGAAAATTACACTGATAAGAATATGCCTCATTATGAAATATTTCCATTTCTGCAGTTACTTACCCATAGTACAGAATGAAAAACATCTTAAAAGTGTTCCTCTAAAATCAAAACAGTTCTCGTTCTCATCCTACCTGAGCTGAGCTATGACACACCTTCATACATCATACATGAAGACATACAGCGCCTTACTGTCACTTGGCTCAGGCACGTTTGAACATTAAAAGGAAACACTGCAGGTCTGAACAGACTGTTCATTAAAGTTGCATTAAGCAGCTCTCAACCTCTAGGGGTTACAAGTTGACTCCAAAACAAAATCACAGTAAAAAAGCACTGATATAAAGACTATCAACACCTGCCTCATATTACACAAACATTCAACAGGAACAGAATGACATGAGCATCCCATTAGAGCCCTCTGTCTGGCTACCTGTTCATCAGTGCAACACTCCAAGGTCAATCATGTGCACGTAGCCCCTGGTTTGGTCCTCAAAACACACCTGTCTCTTTGGCTTGCAAGATGTTTGACTCTTTTAAATTCAGCTTGCTGTCCTAGAGTGGCTGCCCAGTTATATGAGAGGGCTGTGGGCTAAAAGCTGTGCAAAATTGCAGACTGAGGTGTTGATCCTCAGTGGGATCAACAGCACAGTAACCCTTTCACACTACTAGGTGATTCAGTGTTATATATAATATTGCTTAACAGAGCTTTATGCTATCAAACCTGACAGCCTTTAGGTTCACTGATGTCACTAAACCATCAGAGGAGTCATTTCAACAGCCTGGTGAGGAAGGGATTGATGACGATTCCAGCCACAAGGATGACGACCATGACCAGCAATGTCAGACCTCGCCGCAAAACCAGCTGTGTTACTGAGAGAACATCTCCTACTGTAGTAGCAGTTTTACTCTGTTGTGCACTATGCACATCCTCGTATGTGTGGTCCTCCTCAGCACTCTCACAACTGGAGGCAGTAGCACTGACCTGGGGCTGGTTGTGATTTGAGTCTAGAGGTTTAAGAAAGTCTTTAGTATTATCATCGTACTGTAACACAAAGCATGTTTCAGTCAACGTGCTGGTGCATACCTATGTTTTCCATCCTGACCGTCTCTTTTTCATCTTTGACGTGGACTCCGGCTCTCCGACGAGCCTGATCAGAGACATCACCAAAAATTGTATCAAAGTGATGTTTCAGTTTCATTTCTGCCTCAAGACAAAGCACAGTTTACAAAGTTGAATTTTGAATGGCTTCGCACCTCTTCAGCAGCCTTTTTCCAATCAAGTTTGTGTACAAATGTCACAAAGAAAATGGACTGCAGTAATACACAAACGGTAAGTCCTGTCCAAAGACCTTTTAAAGAGATCAGAGAAGAGTTTTAATGACTTTCTTGAATGTTACTTGTCAAGCAGGAGACAAGAAAAATTGTATTAATGTATATTATAATATATAATTAGTTGGTTCTTACCTACAATGCCCATGTTTGCTGCGAACATTAGAGACACACCAATAGGGAAACCAATGAAATAATATCCCACCAAATTACACAGAGCACCAATCATCTGTTTTCCTGCTCCTCTGAGAACACCTCCAGTCACTCCCTGTGGACACCAAACACACATTTACTCAAATCACTTACTGTGCCCCGAAATGCTGATTGCTAGCATGAAATTGTTGCTGAAATTGTTTCTCACCGCAACGGCATCAGCAAGATGCATGAAGCCAAATATCAGCATGACGTCAGCGACCCTCTGTAAAATGTCTCTAAAACACAAGAAGATAGATTTCTCAATGGGAAGTAAAATATGTTCTGGCAAGGAGATGGACTAGAAGAACTGTGAATACCTTAGTGAGGTGCCTGCATCTAAAAAATATCTAAAGCCAACTTATAAATACAAATACTGCATGGGAACAGCACCTTCTCACCAAATCTCAGAGTGAAACAAGTAACCTGTCATATGCCATGACATTATAACAAAATCTTTTTCAAAAGAGATTAAAGTTTCTATTTATCATGGCTTAAGATTATGATGTCTCACTTTTGGCAGACTTGCATAAATGGGATGAATAGCTCTCTTAACAGGTTTTAATGTGGCATAACTAATACTGACTCAAGTAAAGATTGCAGGAAAGTGAAGGTTATTGTATCAAAGACTTTACTCACTGCTCTGAGGTGAAAATGTATCCAATTACATTTCTGCTGATGCTGAGAATCGCCCCAACAAAACATGCAATGATGACTGCAATGGGGGAAAGAAATAAACAAAAAAAGTTAAATAACAAAGATGATAAATGTGTGAAAATTGTGGATGTTTTAGTTTCAATAATACATTTTAAATGTAAAGTGTGATTATCAATGCAGCAATTTGTATGTATCAAAACTTAAATTCCTTAATTATCCATGCCATGAATTACAATCATAGTCTTTAAAATTAACATTTAGAAAATGAGAAAAATCTTCATAACTGAGACAAAACATAACAGTAATTTAAACAAAATAGGTTCCTGAGGTTTGATAATAGTGTACTCTATCATTGGCACAAAGCTGCCACCTTGAGGTGACATTTACACCTGCAGGTCCTAATCACACCATCAATTAGTTTGAATCACTATTTTAATCCTGATTCTGTTAGCCTTTTAATTTTTTTGCATTAATACCACAATGTCTCATGTATTACTATGTATTTTATATGTTTTAATGTACTTCACTTCTTGTCTGTGATGATGATTGTGTTAAGAGAATTTCTGTGTTGATGTGACATGTGTGACCTTAAGTGTCAAATATGTTTTTAGTGAAACCATTACTACTACTGTACCACTCATGGAAAGACCTTTTCTATACATGTAATGCAGGCGACATGTAATGTAGGCCGTGTCTCTTACATGCACATATGATGGGAACTTTGCAGGACAACTTGGCCTGCTCTATGTTTCCTGCACCAAGAGCGTTCCCGACCCGTACACTGGCAGCAGCAGAGAATCCAAGTGGGAACTATGGAGAAAAATTAAGATGAAGTGGCTGTACTTTCCACAAGTACATATCAGTTACTTTTCCTTAGTGATTTTTAGAAGGTCAGAATTTGTAATTAATTTGTAATTCATGACACAAAGAGTAATAAAGAGGAGTTACCATGTAGGCTACCACTGCCAGCTCGTATGTTATGGACTGAGCTCCCAGCTCTACCTCACTGGTTACACCAGCCAGGAATCCTCCCACCTCAAACATCCACCACTCCAGACAGAGCATGAGCATGCTGGGGATGGCAAGCTGGACGAAGGGTCCCCACTCCTGCAGACAGTCCAGTGACCAACCTGTGGGTCAAAAGTCTGTATGTTTAGCAAGTGTTTAAAACACAATGTTACTTTTTTTATTTAATCCTGCAGCATTTGTTTATCCTTACTGAGTGAAATCACAATAAAAGGTAAGAATGGATTGATGTGTGCTTGACAAAATCCATCCATCAAACTTCATGATTTTAAGTTATTCAAATGGAGTGTGTGTGTTTTAGAAATGATAAAACGAGCTTAAAATGAGCCCAGATTTAAAGTGCTCACTAAATATATAACTAATCATGCAAACTTTTGTCTCAAGTCAGAAAAAGACCAGAATGACTGTTCTGCTAGCACATTCTTGTTTGTCTTACACAACCTTTAGAAAAAATTATGGGCCTTTTGAGTGAACCATAAATCGGTCCAGCTGCGTCAACACGGTAACCTCTCCTCTACACAGCATTACACAGTTATAGAGCGTAACTAATTTTGTCAAACATTACTGGAATGTCGATGATCAAAGAACACAAACTTGACTGATGAAAGAGATGAGCTGCAGTGACTGGTCAGAATAAGTAAATGAATACAGTCGACCTGATAGAGAGAAAACAAAAACGCACATTTGAAATCAATTTCATGATGCAGCTAAAGATGAAAAGGTGACTGACCTCCCCATGTGGCCTTGTGCAGGCCCCTTGCACAGATGTAGATGAAGAGGATCACAGCCAGCATATACTGTGAGATGGCATTGGCTGCTGCAGACCCACTACAAGAAATAAAGACACAAAACAGCAGGTTTTAGAGAGCAGAGAAATAGAAACTGGAGAAATATTCAGATTGTAATGCATTAATAATGACTACACTTTAACATGATAATGATGTAAGAAAACTCACGCGACCCCCAAATCCAGATGATAGAGAAAGACGTAGTTGATGATTGCATTGAAGATATTTCCAATAGCTCCAGTTATTACTTGAGGCCATATAATTCCCTGCATTAAACAACACAACCTTGTATTAATGTTAATTTTAATAACTAAGCATCAGTCTTTTTAATTTAACATCAGTGGCTATGCGTCACAAAACTGCACCTGATTTTGAAGATACCTCCCTTGCAGCTGGTACATAAAAGCAGCCTGAAGAAGGAAAACATAATCAAAATTGCAGCAGTGTGAGTTTGACATGAGCAGATTTGAGACTATTTGAAAGTCAATTATTAAGCATTAAGTAAATACTTTGTGTCTGTTTTACTGGTATCTATATACACAGTGTCCAGAATGCAAACTCACTGGCAGAGCAGGCATGAAGATCATCACATACAGCTGGGACATACTTCATGGGAAAAAAACAACAGACAAATATACATGTAAAACTGTGGCGCTGAAACATATGGCAGTACATATATATATACTGTAGATATATATTTTCTGTATATAAAATGTGAGGTTATGAGATAGTAGGATTTTTCCTCTGTTTCTGGTACCAGTGAATGTCCTCACCAAAGTTAATGGCAACTGCTATCCAGTACATGAACCAAACAGTTGGACTGACAAGCTGATCAACATCCTTGAAAGCTAAGAACTGGATGGAGAATTAGTGTTATCAATGTAACAAAATGTGTTTTTTCTAATATAGCTGCATAAGTAGGAGGCAGTTATCAAACAAACATTTTGATAATCTGTCTTTATAAATAAGTAATTAACTTCCTTAAATGAATCAATAATACCCTCAACTGACTATAATTTAATTGCTTTAAATAATGTTAAATGTAAAAAAAGCAGTAGGAATTGATCAATATGGCTGGTCCAGGCAGTAAGGATGAGCAGACTGTATGCAGCTGCCTAGAAGGTGTTTATTAATCAACAATTTTATATGAACAATGGATCAAATGACTACATGCATGTGAAATTTGTCACTAGCAGTGATGAATCTATAAAAAAATTACTACACTATTTGGCAGTTCTCCTCGACTTTACAGCACAGAGTGCTTTAGCATCTTTTACCTCATTCTTTTGATTTCATGGCCAAAGATATAATATTTTGATCCTTTTTCATCATTTATAGTCATTTGCAGACACAGCAGGATGCTGTTTTCAGCAAAAACTATAAAATCCCACTGTACACTGCCTGCACAGCACCAAACAGCAGAGTCGGGAGTTGATAGAAACCAAATCAAAACTAAAAGGAGAGTGTATTCTAGACTTTCATCAGGTGGAGATGGACATGACCAAATGAATGCTTACAGTTTGTTTCTGCTGCCCCCAAGTGGCTAAAATATATATTAATGTAGATCTAATGTACAGGTGCCCTAACAAACTAACTCACTCAATTTCTACATTTCTACAAGTGTAAACAGATTGTCAGATAAATAAGACTACATGTTTAACTGTGTCACAGATTAAGATGCTTTATTTGTGCGTTGTTTTGTGGATTAAATGATGGCTGACCTGGCGACCTCTGGGCTCTGTTTGACAGCAAGTAGGAGAGGTTCAGTGTTGATGAGGACGGCCCAGCAGGGGAAACAGCCCAGCAGGAGTATAAGAATCCCCCTCTGGAGAATCACACCCACACGCTTCATGTTACCGCTCCCATACGTCTACATGAAACAGGTAGACAGATACTCAAATAAGCAGAGTCAGAAAACACCAAATCACACCAATAAGCAAGGGTTGGACTGGTCAAAGAAAACTAACTTGATACAAAAGCTCATTGCTGAGTTGTTCGTAACGGGGCCCCAGGACAACATGAGAACCCAGTGGTAGAGATTGTGCTTGTCTTGGCTAGATAAATAAAGTGAAAGAACAACGTTTGTGGAGGATATTACCTGAGATATGAGGGTATCGCAAGTTAACGACAAACCAGTGCCAATGGAAATACCGGTGACGTTAACCACCTGTAATTTAAAAAGAAGAAGAAGACACAAATCAAACATTAACAGACAGATGATTCAAATGCCTGAACTGACAGACTTGGATACACAATACGAACACAGATTGGACTTGAGCCAGCTTCCTCACCGCAATTGATAATGATACTCCTGCAAGTTCTGTTTTCCCCAAGTGACCACAAAACACTGTGCTGACGAAACTGATCATGAAGACCATCAACTGGGAAATGACCTGGTGTATAAAAACAAACACAATACCTTCTGTTGTTTTTTCTGCTGCAAAAATAACAAAGAAAAACATAGGACATCTTAGAAATGAAACACAACTTTTATGTTCAAAAGGTCAGTATCCTCAAATTTCATTAAAGGACAATTACACGACTTTCTGTAAAGTTCTGATGGTTTGAGATTAATGAAATGTGCAAAACAGTCAGCACAAATTCTTAACCCAGCAAGAGAAATTAGTCAGTTAATGAGAGGTGCTTCCTTAATGTCATCATATATAACAAAAGAACATAATTAGTTAAAACCAATACATCTGATGACAAGTTTAACTGAATGTGTGATAACACAGGTGACTTAGTCCGAGTAATTAAACAGGTGTACAGCCAGTACAAGGTATACCTCTAGAGCTGAAATGATTCATCTAATCGACTGACAATAAATCAGCCACTATTTTCATAAATAATCATTAATAATTCTGAATCATTTTTAAAGAAAACATGCAAAAAGTAACGAGCTTCAGCTTCTTAAGTGTGAATATTTTTTCTACTCTAGACAGCTGAATATCTTTTGGGTTGTATACTATCACTTGTGACAAAATAACTGACACTTTAGGTTGCATTATGTGTTCTGGGAAACAATGATTCACTTTTTTTTGTTTGTTTACCAAATAACTACTCAATTAATCAAGAATATGAAAGACACACCTACATCAATAATGAAATGAGTGGTGTTGGTGTTTATTTAATTCCAAATTAGTTTGACACAACTTACTGCACCACTAAAAGAAAGATATAAACTGAAATGATAAGGGTCTTAAGATGACACCTGCATTAATACGTAATATTGATGCCCCATCTTGTAGCAAGGCCCTGAGTTTATTTCAGTTCAAGGGGGTCTATTATGTTAATTTCCAATTTTATATTTTTATTCTAGGACTCCACTAGAGTAGCTTTGTATGATTCACAGTTCAAAAACTCCTTATTTATCTTATTTTGGCTCTTTATGCAGCTCCTCAGTTCAGACTCTGTCAGTATAGAAACAGCATAGAAGCTGTGTCACAATTCAGAGGCTGCATCCTTCGAAGGACGCATTTGAAGGTTGATTATGTCACAACACCGCACAAAGGCTGTCCCAATTCAAAGACTCCTTCGAATGCACCCTTCAAATGCACCCTTCAAATGCAGCCCTCTTTTCCCTCTTTTTGGAGGACACATCGCTACTACGCTTCGCAGCCTCCCATATCCCAAGATCTTTTGCGCGACACTGCTCAATCCCGAAAGAGTTGCAGACAACCAGCACACCTCCAACAGCTAAACTACTTATTTCACTTTGCCCTGCTATGTAATGGAATAAGACTCAGTGTGCCAGCTCAACTGGAGTCAGGGCTTGGCATGACTATCCCAAAAGCAATGTAAAAATGCCATAATGTAAGCATAGCAGAGCAGTGAATATGCATGTGGAGCAGATGAAGAAATTTATCACGAAGTGATGTCAGCTTTGCTCAAAGTAGAAAAAAAGTTGGAAATTGAGTGTTCAGAGTAGCTTTTTGCTCACAGGGATCCTTTCTATGTATATTTACCTCATTATTTGACACTTCGGCCACATTTAACATTTACACCTGACATTGCAAAATTATATATGACAAAATAAAATGAGGAAAAGCATAATAGGTCCCCTTTAATGTTGTATTTCCATGGTAAAAAGTCTTCAATAAATCTGCATTATCTGAATCTCTATCTGTCATAAATCTGTAAGGTTTTTACAAACTAATAACACATACACTATACACAGAGAGCAGGATATGGATGAGTTAATCCTGCCCTAAAAAAGATGAAACTGCTTGTGAATTGTAACTCTTTTTATTCCTCCTCTATGGTTTAAATATTGAGATGCTATTTATAAGTCTTTGGCATTGTGCACTCAGTGTGAATGTAAACACAAAGTTAAGACTTAAAAATCAGCAATCCAATCCAAGTGCTGGAGTACGAGACTTTAACACTGTCCACATTAACACTTGAGGACTATAATATATACACAAACATGTATATAAATACATTATGGTGTTAAATAACACACAGAGACGACTTGGAGGCGTTCTGGTGCGTCAGTCTTACCACTGGTCCCGCTAGTTTGAAAAGTTGTACCAGCTCATTGCGGTAGACCTGCGGGATACAGCCTGACACGCGCTTCAGCCATGAGCCTCGCGTTTCACCGGGGCCGTGAACAGCAGCTTCACCGTGTTTTGAATCCTCTTTTACTGTTTTACTGGAACCGTCCATAATTGTACAAACTAAAGCGCTCTTGACAGACACTGCTGGGTGCGCTCCCTCTAACTATAACACCTAATGTCATATGATGAATACACATGTAGAGGAGCCAGAGGAGGGGTTATACACGTGGGGCTGCTGTGGGTTTAAAGGGCGTCCTCCAAGCCAACCACCTCGAGCGGTAGTTTTGGGGCGTCACGGTCATAGACCTGGTGATGCATTCATGTACTCATTTCGAGACTCAGTTTACTAACTTTCGTCATGAACAAACTGTATCTCGTATGAGTGCTGTGTGTATAATAATGTCATTTAAGCTCCATTCTCTCCATTGCTAAAACTTCTCATGGGGGTTTGATCAAGGTTATCACTAAAGCCAGGTTCATTTTTAAGGACATTAATCAGGTTTAAAAAAATTTGAGGCTAACCATTAAACTCATCCAAACTAGCCTTGTCATACTTACAGTGCATTCAGAAATCTGAACTTCAGAACTGCATTTTCCACATGTTATTATGTTGCAACCTTATGATAAAATCCTTTAATTAACCTCCACCCCGCCCTGTGAGAAAACAGGATTGAAGTGTTTTCTGTAAATGTTCAAAAGGAAGAACTGATATATCACATAGACATAATTACTCAGACCCTTTACTATCCTTTATTTAGTTGAACTTTGGCAGCCTTTTGTCTTCTTGGGTATGATGCAACACACTTTGCACAATTTAGGGATTTTCTTTGCAGATTCTTAAGCTCTGTCAGGTTGGATGGGGCCCTCAGTGCACCGATTTCCAGGTCTCTCTCTCGAGATGTTTAATCAAGTTTAAGTCAGGGCTCTGGCTGGGCCACTCAAGGTCATTTGCAAAGTTGTCCCTAAAGTGTAATTTAATAATAGGTAGATTCTTGATGTGTTGATGAAGAAGGAAACCACCGCTGAAACGTCTCACTTGTATATTTTAAAGGTTTTATTACAAAAGAGAACAGTGTCAAACATCCAATGTTGAGAGAGTCCTGGTCCCAATCTGAATCTCTCTTTCTACTCCAATTCTTACCACACTATATATAGTTCCTAAAAAACTTCTAAACAAATGGTCCATCTGGAAAAACAGCCCCTGTCCTATGATTCGATGACTTGTTTTAACAAATGGTCAGTCTAAGGAAAATTCCTTTATCCCGTCCTTTATGGTAAACGTGTGTCCAAGTGACACGATGTCATAAAATGTCACAGAACCAACGACCAAGGCAGAACAGACACATTGTCCCTAAACTATTCCTGCATTGTCTTGGCTTTGTGCTAAGGGTTATTGTCCTGTTGGAAGGTGAACCTTTGGCCAAATCTGAGGTCCTGTGTCATGTCAGGTGTGTGCCTTTCTAAGATGTAGAAACATCTCAGAGATGATCAAGAGAAATGGAAGACACCTGAACTGAATTGTAAGTATAAAAGCTTCTGAACTATGTGGTTTTAGTTTCTCCTTATTAATAAGTTTGCAATAAAATTCTAAAATTCTGTTTTTGCTTTGTGGTTATGTGGTATTGAGTGTAGACTGATGAGGGGAAAATTAATCTAAGTTATTTTAGCATGGCTGCAACATTACAAAAGGTGAAAGAAGCGAAGAGGCCTTGATATTTTCTGAATGCTCTGTATGAGATCATTTAAGGCATAGCTGCAGCCCAGGCTTAACCAGTGTTTCAATCAGCCAGACTGAAACATGTAAAGCTGATAATTTTCACTGCTTGGATGTCATGTCAATAAAATGCAAAAAAATAAATAAAAAATGCAATAGACATCCAAAAATCCTTTTATTGAAAGTAAAAAAAACATAATCTCATCATATATTTAAACATTTCCACCACATGGAAACTGTTTTGTCACTTTTGCACACCAAAGATCCAACTGACAGAGACTTAAATTCAAGAAAATGCTAATTATAATACATAACCTGTCTACGGTCTGTCCAACGTGACACCTCAGAGATGGTGTGCTGCACAGGTTAATTTTCAACAGTCATGACACAGAAATAATCTTCACACTCACGCTGCACTTGAACCTAACATGAGGTACAAGCAGTTGAAACAAACTGAGTGAAAGGTAAAGTAGTAGAGGTCATCTTTACATAAGTCAAACTCTGGTCACCATATAGTTTGATTCTTGGCCTGTTTTCTCAGTATGTGTTTTAATATTTCATTCATCATATTATATGTTCATTACATGTTTTACCTGCAGGCACTACAATGTTCTTTTTACATCATTTTTGCTTTATGATGTATTAGAATTAGAATTGACTGTTTTCAAGTCATATAACAGCTGAAAACAGGCTTTAATTAGTCTTATCACTTTAGCTCTTAGGTGGCTTTAAAGAACAATTTAAACCCTCTGGGCTCAGCCAGACTTTTCACAAAGCCCCCTTTACCTAACCTTCTTTATGAAACACCTCTCTACTATTCTCAGGTGTTTTGGCAGGGAAGAATAGAGTGTAGGGTGTCCCAGGTGGAATCCATTGCCCGTACTAACACAGTTACACACATTTACACTTAAAAGCGCAGTATTAGCTAGCTGGCACCTCAAGAGAATATTATCTTTGTTAGGTTTTCTTGGGAAAACAGTCCTCTGCAGTGATATAGTAGTTATGTCTATTTTGCAAGGCAAGGACACTTATTTGTATAACATGTCATACACAAGATACTTCATAAAACATCAATACAAAAATAGAGTAAATGGCAGGAAATAAAAATGGCAGTCCACACAAAAAACAGTTTTTGTTTGAAGCATATAGGGGCTCAAGGCAGCTTAGCCACATGTGTGAGTACATCTGGAATCAATCAGCTGACCAGCACGGCCTGCCAATTCTAGCTATCGATTGCAGCAATGATAGGCAGACTTCGTTAGTCACAGTTCAGATGACGTACAGTGACTGCTCTTTGGGATCAAAAAACTCATTTTGATCCACATGTTTCACTCTGATTTAACAGATAATAGGTGAGAAAGCACACAGTCCCTTTATACTCACTTACAGTAACACCCAAAGTACAAAATGAACAAAAATGACACCCCAAAAATGTAAACATCTTTGACATATTTCTATTCACTGCTGATATTATACAGTATCTGTGCTTATGAACTCTGATACCTCAAGATGTACAGCACCTTAATATTATTGCTTACGACATAGTGTTTGAATATCAAAGCAAACAGGACAGATTGTACAATGTAGCTGCATTAGAAAACTGTAACCCCACTATTTATTGCAGTCCCTGGTTTAGTTTGATAGTTAAGAAAATATATATTGTTCTCTCTGGCTCTTTGAGTAATAATTGATTAACTACAACGACTACACAGCCCAGTAAGGCAAAAATAAAACAAAGCATATAAAAATAAAGCGAAGAGTGATTGAAAGCTGCACAGAACAGGATGAGCAGCCCTCTCTCACTATAGACATTATAAAATGGTGTTATTCTTTTAACAACCTCACCAGCAAGTCGCTGCTTATGATTCCAGCGACAAGAATGACAACCATGACTAACAACGCCAGGCCACGCCGTAAAACCAGCTGTGGCACTGACAGCACATCCCCCACAGTAGTAGTAGTAGTAGTAGTAGTAGTGGATTGTAGTTGACTGTGGTCTGGATCATGTTCTTCTAGGTCTGTGCCCCCCTCCTCAGCACTCACACAGCTGGATGTAGTTGTGGTGACCGAGGCCTGCTTCTGATTCAAGTCTACAGTAGATGTTTGAGATGGAATATTTGGTATTAACACAAAAGTCAAAAACAAAGATTCAAAGAAGCTTTCATGATAATACAGAAAGAGTAGACAGCGAGGGTGGTGCCTGTACCCACCTGTTTGCTCCAACTCTTTCTCTTTTTCTTCTGCATTCTGGACTCCTGCTCTCACAAGAGCCTGATCAGAAACATTGAAAACAGTTGCTGATAGTGTTATAACTTCAAACTGTAAAATAATTACTTAATAGAATTGTATTGTTCTAAGAGTGAAAGTACTCACCTCTTCAACTGCCTTTTTCCAGTCAAGTTTGCAAAAAAATATGATAAAAACAATACACCGCAGTGTCAGACAAATGACAAGTCCTGTCCACAGCCCTGTTACAAAGACAAGAGTGGAGATTAAACGGCTTCCCTAAATGTTAATTGACAAACAGAAGGCATGGAACATAGTATGAATATGAATATTTTTATCTTACCCACAATGCCCATGTTTGCTGCAAACATCAGGGACGCACCAGTAGGTAAACCAATGATGTAGAATCCCACCAGGTTACACAGAGCACCAAACAACGGTTTCCCTGCTCCTCTAAGAACACCTGCAGCTACTCCCTGTGGGTATTTAGTCAAATCACATTTTGTATATAAGAAAATGTCTAGAAAAGCTTTGCTGATTATGTGCATCAAAATGTTAATTGAGCTGTTTCTTACCGAAGTGGCTTCGGCAATATGGAAGAAACCTAATAGAGGCACGACCTCACCAACCCTCTGAAGAATGTCTCTAGAGGAGAGTCAGAGAAAAGATGCTTGTTAAATGTACAAGAACAAGCCAACAGTTACTGAAATGTTAGATGAAAAGACAAAGAGAGGGCTTTTGAGCAGTTTTGTGTGGTAATTGATGAAGAAAATTAACACTAAGAACCACAATTTTCTAATGTTTTTATTTAAAATGAGAATAACTGTGCTTAATTTATTTAATCAGATCAAAAAATCTGTCTGAAATACAGCATCACCAAGAATGAGCTGAAAGATCTGTTAAACATACAGTAACTGAAGGCTCATTAAACAATTACAGTTCAGCATGACTCAGCATGAAAATGAGACACTTGGTTAATATGGAAAACCAAGCCTGCTATATTTGAACGACAGATACAAACAAATGTTTTTCGTGTCTGTTGGTGCATGAAAGTGAAGGTTATTGTGTCAAAGGCTTTACTCACTGCTCTGTGGTGAAAATGTATCCAATGACATTTCTGCTGATGCTTAGACTGGCTCCAACAACACATGCGACTGTGACTGTGTTGGAACACAAGAAGCAAAAAACAGCATGTGTTGTTAATGTAGTTTAAAGTAGCTGTATGTAACAAATATATTCCAAATAATCATAAAATGGCCCTAAAATGTAACCAGACATTAAGGAATCATGTTCATTTCAAACACTGATATTACTGACAGTAGTAGTCCAGACAGAATATTCACAATTGAAAAGCTCAGTTGCAGCCCTCAAGTAATGTTTATGTTGTCATTCTGTGTTTTGGCCTGATGCGCCACCCACCACCTAGCTACCAATCACCATGTCAGTAGTGTTTCAGCAGCCAGGTTGCCAGTTGCCACTGAGCTGCAGCTAGGAACACTGCAGATAATGTCTGATGTTACAAAACCAAAAAAGCCTCATTATGACTCTCAAATACGTCATGACAATTTGAGAAACAAAACAAGGGGATGTATAGGAGATGCCTTTGAAACATGGAGACGGTTACAGCGTCATACAGCACTCAGCTGCACCCGCTGATACGGAGGAGGGTATGCAGGATCACGTCCAACAACTGGCAACCCGCGTGAAGTAGACTCTGGCAAGGGAGGGGGCGAGGAGTAACAGCTCTCTCCAGTGTTTTGAATGTGGGCCGCAGTACAATTTCTAAACACTTGGTGTCAGAGTTACATACTTCAACTTTAATCATGCAGTATTTTCAGAAGTATATGTATTGAAATAACCAAGGGAGAAAAAAAGAACACAATCATTTTTGTGTTTTTATCTGCTTGTGTTTTATCTGTCTCATTTAGTCCGAAGAAGTTCCACATCACCGACATGTTTGTTTGAATCCAACAGTTAGTTTTGAGCCCTGTCACGATGTGACGGACAATAAAGTTTTTTGAATCTTGAATCATTAACTGTTGGATTCAAACAAACATGTGGGTGTTGTGGGCAGACAGATAAAACACTAGCTATTTGCAATCTGTGCAACACTAAAGAACCTCGTTGTGAAGCATCTGCAAAATGTTTCAACACCATAAGTGTACCTGGATAGGAACACGAGGAGCATGCCCAGTTTAAGAAACAGAGCGTGTAAAGCTTATATATTACTACTACTTGACCCGAGTGGAGGATGTATGTCACTACTTTTCTGACTCTGTAGATATACTGCAAGATGCAGATACTGTATGCATTGGCTCTTACATATACATATGATGGGAACTTTGCAGGACAGCTTGGCCTGCTCTACGTTTCCTGCACCAAGAGCATTCCCAACGCGTACTGTGGCAGCAACTGTGAATCCTTGTGGGACCTGTGGATGATAAATTAATTATATATAATTGAATAATATGGAAATACATTATTTAAAAGTTAGTTGTTTATATTTCAAAAAACTAAAACTGACTGCTTTGAATGGCATCTACACTTGCCATTCAAATCTACACAGATAGGAAAAAGTGAAGAGGAGTTACCATGTAAGCTATACTGCTCAGCTGGTATACTATGGACTGAGCGCCCAGCTCAACCTCGCTTATCAGACCAGCCAGAAATTCTCCAATTTCGAGCGTCCACCACTCCAGACAAATCATGAACATGCTGGGAATGGCCAGTCTCACAAAGTCACCCCATTCGTGCAGACAGTCAATTGACCAGCCTACAGGTCAAAGGTTTGTAGTTGAAGAGTATAAATGCATCAACAGTTACACACTGGAATGTTCATAAAAGATAATCAATTAACAAGTTGTAAGAGACATGAATGGTGAAACAAGATGAAAATACTGGATGGAACATGAAAACTGCAAAAACCCATTTATACTTTCACTGATGTTGTGGTCAAACTCTCCACAAAAAGGAGAAAGGAACTGACCTCCCCAAGTGGCTTTGTGCAGACCCCTCCAGTAGATGTAAATGAATAATAACAAAGCCAGCGAATACTGTGAGATAGAATTGGCTGCTGCAGATCCACTTCAATAGGATCACGAAGAACCAGAAAGAAAAGACAGAAAAAAAACAGTTAAAAGCAGTTATTTGTTGACAAAAATCCACATTGTGCTTACTGCTGTTAATGACTATGTGCACTTTATATTAATTTTGTATTATGCTGGAGTAAGAATAATGAAGTAAGAAGCATGTTAGTGTGTCAACATGTGTTCAACTTGAGGGAAACACAACAAATACTTTAGTGAGCTGAGAGTGGCATTAAGTAGACAACACAAGTTATTCTGTCCATGATCTTTAATGTTAGACGTTAGACATTTTCCCCTTTTGGTGGTGTAACAGTGGATCAAAAGTCAGAGGTTCACCTAAGTCGTTCAGGAGCATCCTTTAGGCGTCCTTCTCTAGCAACTTTCATGGCAACCCAATAATTGCCTAGACATTTCCCTCCAAACAGACGGATATACAGACTGCTTGATGCTACAGCTTAACTCCATTACCATCACTTAAATCATACAATTTCACATTGATTAAAGTTTGAAAAATGAATCCTAAAGAATGATTAATTGTAATGGTACAAAAACTTACGGAACACCCAGCTCCAGAGGATAAAGGAAGATGTAGTTGATGAGAGCGTTCAGCACATTTCCAACCACTCCAGTTATAACCTGGGGCCACATAATTCCCTGTAAACCAAAAGCACAGGTTAATGTCAGTCTCAGTGCTGGTGTTAATAACAATGCATCAGTGGCCCTGTGTTAAGACAACGCACCTGATTTTGAAGATACTGTCCTTGCAGCTGGTAAATAAAAGCAGCCTGAAGGAAGAAAACAGACACATGTAAAATATGGACACAATAATGACAAAAACATATTTGAAATCTGTATTTGTTCGGGTCACATGACTATACCAGCTATCCTTCATTTCACTTTATTTCTGTTTTTATAAAGCACTTTTTTGAAAAGCAATATATAAATATATAAATAATATTAATATTATTTTTACTGTTGCTATATTAGGCCAATGTTGGAAATCAGTAAGCAAGACTGTGTTATGACAATATAAATCATAATCAGCAATTAGCAGTGTCCCAAAATAATCCCACTTTTATCTTAGATGATTAACCAAATACAACAAATACCCTCTCATTTAAATGTCCAGAAAATGTATTTTTGTGATAGTATATTATATATAATTGTGACAATATAGACAAGACTCAGTATAACTGAACCGAGGTCTCACTACCTGGATACATGCACTCTTGAAGGAAAACAGAATGCCTCAAACTCACCGGCAAAGCAGGCATAAAGATCTTCACATACAGCTGGGCGAGACTTTATTGTGGAGAAGCAGACAGATAGTGTGTGTGAATGGAATCAAAAACTATTGTTCATATGTAATACATGAAAGCAAAATCAGCACAAGTGAGTTGTACAAGAGCTAAGAGCAACATGATATTGTTTCACCTTATAAGACATGAACGCCCCTGAAAACATGATTTTGGGGGATCTCTAAAATACTGACCATATGCTATTTTTCTACATTCTCAATATATCATGGATCATGTAAAATTAGTCTATTATGGGCGTATGATTCAAGCAAGAGGGCTATTCATCACTAACTCACTTTAATAATATTACTGGCATGTTATTCATGCCACCACCATCGAAGTGTGTTGGTGCTGTATCATAAACTTCACCTAGTTTAATTGAAAGATATATATATTTTAAACTTTCTTGGTCACTCAGTCTGTGCACCAAATTGTCATTATTCATTTCTCTGTCACGTGGTAGTCAGCATACAGTGATGCCAACAAAAATCCAAGTCAATTGACCCTGAATACCAGAGCCAGTGTGGTCTCCTACTGCAAATTTTAGTGACAACCAACACTTAGCGAACACCTGCTGCTCAGACTGCTGACAGCACAAACACCCACTAGCACCCACGCTGACAGAAGAAGCTGGAAATGGATGTCTATTGATGTCTTATTTGTGCTGATAAACTATAGAATATAGTACATCTCTCTGCAGTTTATACTGTACCATGCATGCATTACTCCTAAGCTGAATATTTGTAGTTACTTATTATCATGCTGCCCTAACAACTGTAAAGACTCTCCAGCTGGTCCAGAATGCCCCCTCCGTGGGAATTTCTCACTTCAAAAGGCCCTTAAAGGTCTGCCCCCATCTTATCTTAAAGGGAATTATTATGCTTTTCCTTAGTTTCAGACATATACACTGTAATGTCACAATGTTGAATGTTGATGTTAAAAGTGGCCAATGTGTCAAATAATGAGGCAAATGTTTGTAAAAGTAATCCTTGTGAGCAAAAACTACTGGCTTCAGACTGCTGTGAACACTCGATTTCCAGCATTTTTTTCCACTTTCAACCTGAGATGATGTCAGCTTGTGAAAGATTGCTTTATCTGGTAATTTGCTCCACGCACTCCATTCTGCTAACATCATGGGTTTTTTTTCATTGTTTTGAGGGCAGTCACACTGAGCCATGGCTCCATAACTGGCTCCATTTTCACTTCCTGTAAATTGTTCTGCGTGCGGCAACTTTACACAACTCGATACGTTAATAGAGTTGGCTTATCTGGAGCGTTCACACCACCTACACCGCTGGAACTGACCTGGCGACCTCTGGGCTCTGTTTGATAGCAAGTAGGAGAGGTTCAGTGTGGATGAGGACGGCCCAGCAGGGGAAACAGCCCAGCAGTAGTATAAGAATCCCCCTCTGGAGAATCACACCCACGCGCTTCAAGTTACCGCTCCCATACGTCTACATGAAACAGGTAGACAGATAACAGATAGGAGTTAGAAAACACAAATCACACTACTAAGTAAACATATGAAAGGGGTCAAGAAAACAAACTTGATACAAAAATTAAGTGTCGAGTTGTTTTTAAGGAGAAATAACAACCTGTGTTGAGGATACTACCTGAGATATGAGGGTATCACAAGTTGCTGATAAACCAGTGCCAACGGATATACCAGCGATGTTAACCACCTGCAAATGACAAAAAGAACATCAGAATCTGTGCAGAAAAAAAGAGAAACATAATTTCTGGACAAACTTGATCAATAAATAGATACATTTGAAGGAAAGCTTATAGAAAGGCAGTAACAGCAAGTGGCAGTTTAAAGATTCAAACATGTTTCCTTACCGCATTTGCGAGTGATACAGCTGCTAGTTCTGTTTTTCCCATGTGACCACAGTACACTATGCTGATGATACCTATCAGAAACACCATCAGCTGGGAAATGATCTGGAGGAAATAGAAATGACAGTCTGATGATACAGGGTATATTAAGTTTGTAGGAAAGCTTATTATTTTATATACGGTATATATATAGTTGGATTACTGCTACAACAAACTGATGCTGAAACTGATACCTTCTTTACTTTATTTAGTTACCTGTTTTATATGTAAATACATGTATTTATGTTTGTGCACATACACTCACTGGCCTTTATCAGGTACACCTGTGCAATCTAATGCAATCTAATGTAACAGCTCAGCTTTAAATTCTACATTTATGAAGTTTATCCATTTTCAGTTTTTGTTGACACTGTCAAAAAAGCTGATAATTCTACTTCAATGTTTATTACTGAGGTCACACTAAGTGGTGGCGGTATACTGATGGTGTTCATAATATTTTCCTCCTCTCATGTATGTTAATGTAGTGGACAAAATATTAGGAACACCATTCACTATAATGCACCCTTGTACATCACCGTCCATCAAACACTATGACCTCAATAATAAACAAAAAGCAGAAAAAAAACTGAAATGTAGAATTTATACAGTAGCGGAGCTGTTATATTGTGTGTGTATAGAGTAGTAATGACGGTCAAAATGAATAAATAGATTAATTAATTGATATATAAGTAGGTGAAACACAAGTCAACAAAGAAATTGTGTTGTTGTTCAGTATCTGAACAAATGAGAAGAGATGACATAAAGTCCAAATAATTACTTAAAGGAGGCAACCAGTTAATGCAAATGCTGGAATATTGTTCCTCTGTGAGACGTTTGTAACAGAAAAACAGTTTGAAACATATATGTAAAGCAGCTTCAGTAGTTTTATACACACTCTACATAACGGTCCATGCGGGACTGTAGATGTCGTTGTTTCTAAACTCTGCATCTGCATATATTCTACTTGCTGGTAGGTGGACAGTATTAAACACACAAACTGTTATATGTGACAACAGGAAGGCAGCAGAGCAGACTGCTGACCACCAGCCATGCTGTCTGTCCATGTTCAGGACTTCATCACGTGACTTGTTTACTTGTTTTTCCACGTTCATTTTTCTTTGAAGAACGCTTTTTCTAAAAAACTGCTATATTAAAATCATTTTAGAAACCACAAATAAAAGAAAAATGACTTATTTACATTAGACGTAAGTAGTTTATAACTTTCCAGGCGTGTAAAGACAAAGCCAGTCTTACCACTGGAGCAGCTAGTTTGCCAATTTGTACCATCTCGTCCCGGTAGAGCCGCGGGATTACACCTCCACCGGAGCAGCGAACACAACAAGCCGCTTCAGGCGTTGGAGAACCATTCGCTGCTCTGCTGTATTCTGCTGTCGGTGCTGGACGGTCCATACCGAAACGGAGGGTCTGTACAGTAAACAGACAGACTGGGCTAATTTACAGCAAATAAGTGCACTTCTACCTCCGGTACTCGTGTTTCACAGAAAATTAAGCAAAGTAAGTACACATTTCTGTCACAAAGTGGCCATGCTGTTTCATGCTTCCGTTCACTCCGTCGCAGTGACCTTGTTTTCCAAACACACACGGGATGTGAAACATGCTTCTGTCCGGGGGGCGTCACATTTTGGTGAACCCACGACCACAGCAGTGTTCCGGTTCTTTGTAATGGGCCAACTCGGCTCAGTTCGGCAATAAGAGTCGTCTCTTTATGTAGCATTTCTGTCTTTTCAGTCAAATTTAGCAACATTTTGACCTTTGATTGGAATGTGTGCACATACATCATTTAGCTTAAATTATAATTGTACTGAACCTTATCATTTCCAGATTACCGTCATTTTACATTATATCTGGTATAAAACCTTAGTTTAGATAAAACAACACAGAGCAGCTACAGTCCTTCAGAATAAGACTGTGTCTTGTATTCATTTACAAAAAAGAAATGATGGGAGGTCCCATCCTTCACTTAATGAATCTGACTCACAGAGCAGGCACTGCTGTCCAAATCAACTCAAAGAAATCCCTTAATGTGGCCAGCACTGTCAGCTGTTTACAGGACTAACACAATGCCATTGACATGATCAAATGAAAGACAATATTCTCCATTGGTGGAGCTAAATATCCTTCTAAAGAATCCAGCCTACTTTTACTCACCTACTGTTTTCAAATTTAACATTTACCATTTAAATTGCCAAAAAGAAGTGCCATAAAATTTGTGAGTCTGGATGTAAGTGTCAATGTAGGAGTGCATTGTACAGTATGTGCATTTAACATAAGTATAAGTAACAAGTAACAAAGTATGATTAGCTAATACATTATAATTATTGTCACCATCAGTATTAACCAACCAGATCCTACAACATTAAATAGTGCTGAACTGTATTGCATTGTAGTCTTTGTAGACATACACATTGTTTTGCTTACAAAAGTAACACAGGTCTCATTTTCCTGACAACAGACACCTTATATATCATAAGGATATTTGAGTCAGCTTGCATTTGTGTGTCAAGTGAAACCAGATCAGACCACAATGAAAAACCAAACAAATGTGTCAAAAGAGGTCATAAACATTCACAAATGACTTTCTAGCCCATTTTTACTTATAGAATAGGTTACCTGCACATTACTCTGACATGTACTATTAGAATAAATGAAGATGTAGCCTACACGATGCACAAACATCATCTCACTTAGTGCTTCAGGCAGCATTTAAATCATAACGAGGACAGGATATGTCTGAACAGATTGTACATTAAAGTTGCATTATGAAATTTTGACCACAAATGTGAAATTATTTCATCAAGTTGTCATTGCTGCACACTTCACTGATGTTACTGACCAACATGTGTTTCTACCTGGAGTCCTCTTTGCTGCTGCCAATGCTACCAATATAAAGCCCAATATCTATTTGTATTTTATTCTTGTATGCCACGCTTACCTCTGAGAATGTTTTTCATCTTTTCTTATTAAATGTTTGATTCTTACCAACATTTTTACTTTATTTCTTTCATATTTTACAGTGGGGGTGGCTCAGTAGTTTTGTATGAGGGGGCTGTTCAGAGCTGGAGTAATACAAACAGACTGAGTGGCGAGCTGATACATAAAGCTTCACAAAGCTGCAGGCCGAGGAGTTGACCCTCAGTGAGATCAAAAGTATGAGCGACTCCTTCACACACAGGAAGTGATTTCAGTCAGTGACAACAGAAAAATATTGCTTAATTTAAGCTACCAGAGTCATTTCATCATTCTGATGAGTAAGTTAGAAGACACCAGCGACGAGGATGACCACCGTCAGCAGCAATGTCAGGTCTCGTTGTTAAACCAGGTACCAAACCAACTGCAAGGTCTCATTTAGGACTGATTTAACACACAGTGGAAATATGAAACAAGGCTGGTAAATGTTTACATTGATAACTAACAGAGGATTTAGTGGAAGCATATTTGAGCCATGAGTCAATATTTTAACTTCAACAATGTCTTTGTATGTCAATGTAATTTTGACTAGCTCATAATTATGACTCTTAATGTCCTCTAACATTTACAGTAGTAAACCCAATACGTTTAACTTGAATCAGTGTCTTCTTGCAATGTTGATTTAAAAATTCATAACTCACAAGTCACTTGATACCAGGTTGAAGAGCAGTGTATCACTGTCATAAACAGTGTCAGTGATGGGACTCCCTAAGACAAGAAAACAAGAAGCTGATGTAACTTTGCTTTTTCAAAAATCATCATTTTGGTTATTATCACATCATTTTGGAATGTCAAGGAATTTGTATCTCCCACCTCAAAGTCTGTTTCTGCACCCTAGTGGTAAAATGATTTAATGCAGCCTTTTTTCCAGACTTACTCCCACTGGCCTAGCCGACTGATAGTGTCCTTGTGCGTTTGAGACATGAAACAGTCAGAGGCCTCAGACAATGGTGAGAGGAGTGGACTCAGCTCAGAGGTAGAGGAGGAGAAAAGGATGGAGCGTGAAAAGGAGGGAGAGTGTGTGGAGGAGGTGGAGAGGAAGGAGGGAACAGGAGGGGAGGTCATGAGAGGAAGACCTGCTCCAGAAGTCTGAGTCACACCGCTACTCAGTGTGCGGCAGGAGAACTCATAAACTGTCAGCTCCTCATCAAAGCTGTCCCCCCCGCTGAAGCAGTTGGTGTAGACTGTCGGGCAACTGCAAGCGTCCAGTGGCACCTGCACACCCTCCACAACTGACTCACATCCAGATGCTAGCCCAGAACTGCATCCAAACTCAGGCTTCAAGGGTAGGACGGGCTCCATCTCAGCTGGTGTCTTTGTCTGGGACGGGTCCTCGCAGATGGTAAACACCTTGCAGCCTGAGGAAAATGTTTTTGGTGAGTCTGAGTTCTGCTCTGTTGGTCTACAGAGACCCATTAAAGGCCTGTCAAGACTGGTCCTTCTTACTTTGTGCATCTCACTATGAAAGGGGAATCCTGGCCCCCTAAGTGTGGAGGCAGATAAACTGCCCATGAAGCTGGGGGAACAAGACTGGAAGAGGAAACTGGTGGTGAAGGAGGCTCTTTGGAGACATCAAGGACTGTGGTTGTGCTAGCTTTTGCTAAACTGGGAGTAGCCAAACTACCTTTAGCTTCAGCACATGGCGTGGTGGATTCACTTCTAGGTTTATCCACATTTTGATCCGAGCATGACTCAGTTTCTTGCGTCACCTCACTTTTCAATGTAGCACCTGAATTATATGTGGGAGACGTGACACTTGTAGCAGCTCCAAGCTTTGCTGTGATGGAGTTTATAGCTCGAGTATATTCAGAATTCATGGGATAAATTCTTGTATGAGCTTCAGTATCGGTAAAAGACTTGCATATACTCATTTCAGACTCATCTTTACCTTCTGTAGTTGATTTAGCACTGCTGCTAGGCCTTATAGCTACAGTCCAATCATCTCTGTCAACAGCTTTTGTGTCACTTGAACTAGAATTTAGGGAATTGGTCATTTCATCATCATCAAAAACATTGTCTGAATTGGTGCTGTTGGATACTTCGTCGCTAGCAATCATGGTAGAATCAATACTGAAGGCTTCATATTCAATAATACTGGTTGGGATTTCTAAGTGCAATTGTGCTTTGTTGGTGTGATTTTGTTCACTAAGTGGCATCTCTTCAGAATTAGATAAAGACATTTCAGTTGAGCTTCTGGTGTTTTTGCCGTCTTCTTCTTCCCCTACGAAACAGTCATTTAGGAATTTGTGAAGAACTGGTGTTGGGGGTAGGGGGGATGAGGGTGGAGGGGGTGGTGGTGAGTATGATGGACAATTTGAATGAACAATCTCATTATCAAGCATGTATTCCTCTGCATATGAGTTTTGCTCTGGGGTAATCAGACCAGCCAGGATGTTACTATCATTTTTATTCACATCTGTCAAACATTCAGGCGGTGGGTTGGCCTCTGGTTGCCTTTCAGCACCAATAAGAGGTCTTTTTGAGCTGGACGAGTACTCTGTCACTCCCCCTTTACCCTCTTCTCCTGCATCTTCCCCCTTACCCTCCACTTCTGTGACTTCAGGCAAAAACATATGAGTATTGAACGGCCCATTCCCTGGCACACCTGTTGGCTCCTCTTCTTCACTCTCCGATTTCCCCTCATCCATCTCCTCCTGTCCCTCCCCTTCCTCCTTTCCGTCACCCCTCCGATCAGCACTCTCCTTCCCATCTGGATCCACTCTGCACCGGACGACAGTGATGGTAGGGGACACTGTCTTCAAGTGGTCTGTGACTGATTTGGATTCCATTGCGTCAGGTTCCATCTCCATTTCTTGCTTCCTGGTCCTGGAGAAGGCCTGTGGGTCTCTCGCCTGCCCGTGATACCCAAATCTAGAAGGAGAATCTGGTTTGTGGGGGAGGGGTTTGGACAAAATAGGCTTTGACTCGAGCAGGGCTGGTTCCCCTTCAGAGTGAGTGAGACAGGAGACGGTGGAACTGGGATTCCGGGTTTGCTTCGAAGGTTCAGGGTCAGAACTTAGCATCTGGGTATCACTGACTCCTGCCAAGAGGTTTTTATGAAGTCTGTTGGAGACCGGATCATGCTGAGATTGTGGATCTGGTTCTGGATATGACACCCTAGAAGTGTAATCACTTTCCATGAAGGAACGCCGTTTACAGGATCTCTTTCTGAGCTGGTACAACGTTTCTCTGCCTCCTCCTTCCTCGTCTCCTTTTCTGTTCTCTTCTGGTTTCCCATCATTCATCCCTGTGCCAATAGCTGTAAGATAGAAAAAGAAATGGGTTGAACAAAACTTGTGTTTCAAACAAAGGGTATATGAAAATTAGCTTTTCATATTAACATTTACTAGTAAATATCACTCACTCATAACACTAAATAACTACTTATGAACAAATATCAACTCACTGACCAATTAACTTTTTAATCACGTCACAGTATTTCGCTCAAAGTCTGATTTAAATCACAACTAGTCATCTCTTTTTAGGTCAAAAATCATTCCAAAGTATTGTAAAAGTAAAGTATTTTTACTATTACAAAGATTAAAAAAGACTGAGGGGATGTTGTCAGTGTTTGTGTTTGATTGACAGCGGGAGGCTGAGCCCTTTCAGGGGCATGGAGGGACAAAGTACACAAACATACACTTAGAACTAAAGCTTATAGTAAAGGATAGACAGTGTAAGAACGAAATCACTTAGCTTCTTGACTTTTGCAGGTAGTTTTCTAAACTGTGCAATGTGCAGCAGTTAATCAGCTCATTAGCTCTTCCAAACTGCCCTTAGCAGTACATTTTCTTCCCTGGGGCAGAATGGTTGGTAGTTCATTCTGAAAGCTATGGTGCAGGACAAGACATGTCCTTATTTGCAGGTAAGAGGGAGGCATTAGCTAGAGAGGAAATGTGTTATTCAAAGTCTATGGTTTTGTTTTTTGTTGGGTCTCAGGCTATAGTCGGGCTTGGGTCTCAGGCTATAGTCGGGCTATTTGCAAAGTTTGCCATCTCCAATTGGTTTATGCAAAGATAGAGTATTACAATCACAAAAGCAAAAAAAAGTGTCACTACTGCAATCAAATTTTCTCAGGAGATCATAGGACATGTGATTATTCATTACAGTTGGACTTAAAATGTTTATGACAAAGTTAAGTTGCAGATTAATGCTCCATATGAAACTTTCATTCATTAGTTTATTTATTTAGTAGAGTGTTGAATTATGGATACTGCTAAAATGCTTCTTCATAAGAGCCAAAACCATAAACAGGCATCTGTAGGCTGAATCTTAACAGCTGGCTGACCGCACCCAACATCACTGTTAGGTGCGGTCAGCTGTATGGTCTGCAATGTTCCTGCTAATGATACTACATTACCCTTTAGTGCATTGTGTCAATGCTTTTGCACAGTAACAACTTCAGCCACCAGATGGCAGCAATTTAAAGCCTGTTTTTAAATCATGCTTGAAACTGACAGCAAATGCTTGTGACCTTATGAATAAGAGGCTAAAAGAGAGGCACACGAAGAAAACGAATCACCTCTTGGCACAGCCCCCGAGGTCGGGTCTTCAGGTGAGGTGAAACGATCTCTGGCGTCAAAGAACTCCTCGTCAGAACTGCTGTCTCCAAAGCCAGGCGGTGGCTGGAGGATAGGGATCGGCTCCAGTTCTACCTGATCTCCCTCCACCGTCTCTCCCTCTCCTTCCTCATCATGATTCAGCAGGTGGGGGAGGCTGCGAGCGCTGTCGGGGGTGATGTTGGAGCACAGTTTGTAGTAGCAGCTTGCGTCACTTTGGTCAAAGTTAAATACAAACTCCGTGCGGGAGGAGAAGAGGGAGGGGAAAGTGGATTTTCTTTAAAACTACCCTCCCCGCTTATGCTCCCTCCTTCTCCTGCTCTTCTCGCCAACTCATCCATCTCTTTCCACACCCTCCTCCTCCTTCTCCTCAGTTCCTCTTCTTCGTCTTCGTCGTCGTCGCTGGCCTCCCGGGGGCTCGGCAGGTATTCCACGAGTCGGGAGAGCTCGGCGAAACACAGGGAGGTGTCATCAGAGCAGGGGGTGTCTGAACATCTTTTGAGGGGTGTGTTTGCCCATGTGGAGACAGATGTGAGGAGTTGGGGGTCGACCCTAACCCTCAAACTGAAAAAGCACAAACAAGGGGGAAAAAAGCAAAAATTACATAACTCTATTCATTACGTACAAAATAATGGAAATGCAGAGGCCAAATAGACAAACTGCACTACCAAATAGTTCAACAAATAATGCTAATTGGTACTCAACCTAGCATAAAGACCCTTTATCGCAGTGTTTATAATGCTGATTTAGTCACTTCAAAGTTAAAGTGCTTTTGATGCAGTTTATAACTTTATGTGTGTGTAGGAGTGTGTGTGTGTGTGTATTCCTGCTTCTTACCTTGATGTTCTGCAGGTATATTTTGACCAGGCTGACCTTGTCGGATTCAGGCAGCAGCTCGATGCGTGTGATGCTGGTGAACTCTGTGAGAGTGGACAGGATGCTCAGTTTGTGGTTGACCACCTGACTCACCCTGTAGCGCGCCCCCACCAACAGGCATTGGCTGCTGCAGACCCACTACAAGAAATAAAGACACAAAACAGCAGGTTTTAGAGAGCAGAGAAATAGAAACTGGAGAAATATTCAGATTGTAATGCATTAATAATGACTACACTTTAACATGATAATGATGTAAGAAAACTCACGCGACCCCCAAATCCAGATGATAGAGAAAGACGTAGTTGATGATTGCATTGAAGATATTTCCAATAGCTCCAGTTATTACTTGAGGCCATATAATTCCCTGCATTAAACAACACAACCTTGTATTAATGTTAATTTTAATAACTAAGCATCAGTCTTTTTAATTTTACATCAGTGGCTATGTGTCACAAAACTGCACCTGACATGAGCAGATTTGAGACTATTTGAAAGTCAATTATTAAGCATTAAGTAAATCTTAGTGTCTGTTTTACTGGTATCTATATACACAGTGTCCAGAATGCAAACTCACTGGCAGAGCAGGCATGAAGATCATCACATACAGCTGGGACATACTTCATGGGAAAAAAACAACAGACAAATATACATGTAAAACTGTGGCGCTGAAACATATGGCAGTACATATATATATACATATACATATACATATATATATATATATATATATATATACTGTAGATATATATTTTCTGTATATAAAATGTGAGGTTATGAGATAGTAGGATTTTTCCTCTGTTTCTGGTACCAGTGAATGTCCTCACCAAAGTTAATGGCAACTGCTATCCAGTACATGAACCAAACAGTTGGACTGACCAGCTGATCAACATCCTTGAAAGCTAAGAACTGGATGGAGAATTAGTGTTATCAATGTAACAAAATGTGTTTTTTCTAATATAGCTGCATAAGTAGGAGGCAGTTATCAAACAAACATTTTGATAATCTGTCTTTATAAATTAGTAATTAACTTCCTTAAATGAATCAATAATACCCTCAAAGGACTATAATTGCTTTAAATAATGATAATAATTGCTTTAAATAATGTTAAGTGTAAAAAAAGCAGTAGGAATTGATCAATATGGCTGGTCCAGGCAGTAAGGATGAGCAGACTGTATGCAGCTGCCTAGAAGGTGTTTATTAATCAACAATTTTATATGAACAATGGATCAAATGACTATATGCATGTGAAATTTGTCACTAACAGTGATGAATCTATAAAAAAAATTACTACACTATTTGGCAGTTCTCCTCAACTTTACAGCACAGAGTGCTTTAGCATCTTTTACCTCATTCTTTTGATTTCATGGCCAAAGATATAATATTTTGATCCTTTTTCATCATTTATAGTCATTTGCAGACACAGCAGGATGCTGTTTTCAGCAAAAACTATAAAATCCCACTGTACACTACCTGCACAGCACCAAACAGCAGAGTCGGGAGTTGATAGAAACCAAATCAAAACTAAAAGGAGAGTGTATTCTAGACTTTCATCAGGTGGAGATGGACATGACCAAATGAATGCTTACAGTTTGTTTCTGCTGCCCCCAAGTGGCTAAAATATATATTAATGTAGATCTAATGTAGAGGTGTCCTAACAAACTAACTCACTCAATTTCTACATTTCTACAAGTGTAAACAGATTGTCAGATAGATAAGACTACATGTCCAACTGTGTCACAGATTAAGATGCTTTATTTGTGCGTTGTTTTGTGGATTAAATGATGGCTGACCTGGCGACCTCTGGGCTCTGTTTGACAGCAAGTAGGAGAGGTTCAGTGTTGATGAGGACGGCCCAGCAGGGGAAACAGCCCAGCAGGAGTATAAGAATCCCCCTCTGGAGAATCACACCCACACGCTTCATGTTACCGCTCCCATACGTCTACATGAAACAGGTAGACAGATACTCAAATAAGCAGAGTCAGAAAACACCAAATCACACCAATAAGCAAGGGTTGGACTGGTCAAAGAAAACTAACTTGATACAAAAGCTCATTGCTGAGTTGTTCGTAACGGGGCCCCAGGACAACATGAGAACCCAGTGGTAGTGATTGTGCTTGTCTTGGCTAGATAAGTAAAGTGAAAGAACAACGTTTGTGGAGGATATTACCTGAGATATGAGGGTATCGCAAGTTAACGACAAACCACTGCCAATGGAAATACTAATTTACTTGTGATTAAAAAAGAAGAAGAAGACACAAATCAAACATTAACAGACAGATGATTCAAATGCCTGAAATGTTTTCCCCAAGTGACCACAAAACACTGTGCTGACGAAACTGATCATGAAGACCATCAACTGGGAAATGACCTGGCGTATAAAAACAAACACAATACCTTCTGTTGTTTTTTCTGCTGCAAAAATAACAAAGAAAAACATAGGACATCTTAGAAATGAAACACAACTTTTATGTTCAAAAGGTCAGTATCCTCAAATTTCATTAAAGGACAATAACACGATTTTCTGAAGTTCTGATAGTTTGAGATTTTAATGTCATCATATATAACAAAAGAACATAATTAGTTAAAACCAATATGATTCATCTAATCGACTGACAATAAATCAGCCACTATTTTCATAAATAATCATTAATAATTCTGAATCATTTTAAAGAAAAAATGCAAAAAGTAACAAGCTTCAGCTTCTTAAATGTGAATATTTTTTCTACAATAGACAGCTGAATATCTTTTGGATTGTATACTATCACTAGTGACAAAATAACTGACACTTTAGGTTGCATTATGTGTTCTGGGAAACAATGATTCACTTTTTTTTGTTTGTTTACCAAACAACTACTCAATTAATCAAGAATATGAAAGACACACTTACATCAATAATGAAATGAGTGGTGTTTATTTAATTCCAAATTTGTTGGACACAACTTACTGCACCACTAAAAGAAAGATATAAACTGAAATGATAAGGGTCTTAAGATGACACCTGCATTAATACGTAATATTGATGCCCCATCTTGTAGCAAGGCCCTGAGTTTATTTCAGTTAAAGGGGGTCTGTTATGTTAATTTCCAATTTTATATTTTTATTCTAGGACTCCACTAGAGTAGCTTTGTATGATTAACAGTTCAAAAACTCCTTATTTATCTTATTTTGGCTCTTTATGCAGCTCCTCAGTTCAGACTCTGTCAGTATAGAAACAGCATAGAAGCTGTGTCACAATTCAGAGGCTGCATCCTTCGAAGGACGCATTTGAAGGTTGATTACGTCACAACACCGCACAAAGGCTGTCCCAATTCAAAGACTCCTTCGAATGCACCCTTCAAATGCAGCCCTCTTTTCTCTCTTTTTGGAGGACACATCGCTACTACTCTTCTACTACTTATTTCACTTTGCCCTGCTATGTAATGGAATAAGACTCAGTGTGCCAGCTCAACTGGAGTCAGGGCTTGGCACGACTATCCCAAAAGCAATGTAAAAATGCCATAATGTAAGCATAGCAGAGCAGTGAATATGCATGTGGAGCAAATGAAGAAATGCATCACGAAGTGATGTCAGCTTTGCTCAAAGTAGAAAAAAATGTTGGAAATTGAGTGTTCAGAGTAGCTTTTTGCTCACAGGGATCCTTTCTATGTATATTTACCTCATTATTTGACACTTCGGCCACATTTAACATTTACACCTGACATTGCAAAATTATACAGTATATGACTTAAAATAAAATGAGGAAAAGCATAATAGGTCCCCTTTAATGTTGTATTTCCATGGTAAAAAGTCTTCAATAAATCTGCATTATCTGAATCTCTATCTGTCATAAATCTATAAGGTTTTTACAAACTAATAACACATACACTATACACAGAGAGCAGGATATGGATGAGTTAATCCTGTCCTAAAAAAGATGAAACTGCTTTAAATATTGAGATGCTATTTATAAGTCTTTGGCATTGTGCACTCAGTGTGAATGTAAACACAAAGTTAGGACTTAAAAATTAGCAATCCAATCCAAGTGCTGGAGTACGAGACTTTAACACTGTCCACATTAACACTTGAGGACTATAATATATACACAAACATGTATATAAATACATTATGGTGTTAAATAACACACAGAGACGACTTGGAGGCGTTCTGGTGCGTCAGTCTTACCACTGGTCCCGCTAGTTTGAAAAGTTGTACCAGCTCATTGCGGTAGACCTGCGGGATACAGCCTGACACGCGCTTCAGCCATGAGCCTCGCGTTTCACCGGGGCCGTGAACAGCAGCTTCACCGTGTTTTGAATCCTCTTTTACTGTTTTACTGGAACCGTCCATAATTGTACAAACTAAAGCGCTCTTGACAGACACTGCTGGGTGCGCTCCCTCTAACTATAACACCTAATGTCATATGATGAATACACATGTAGAGGAGCCAGAGGAGGGGTTACACACGTGGGGCTGCTGTGGGTTTAAAGGGCGTCCTCCAAGCCAAGCTCCAACCTCGAGCGGTAGTTTTGGGGCGTCACGGTCATAGACCTGGTGATGCATTCATGTACTCATTTCGAGACGCAGTTTACTAACTTTCGTCGTGAACAAACTGTATCTCGTATGAGTGCTGTGTGTATAATAATGTCATTTAAGCTCCATTCTCTCCATTGCTAAAACTTCTCATGGGGGTTTGATCAAGGTTATCACTAAAGCCAGGTTCATTTTTAAGGACATTAATCAGGTTTAAAAAAAATTGAGGCTAACCATTAAACTCATCCAAACTAGCCTTGTCATACTTACAGTGCATTTCAGAACTGCATTTTCCACATGTTATAGAGTAAACTATTCCTGCATTGTCTTGGCTTTGTGCTCAGGGTTATTGTCCTGTTGGAAGGTGAACCTTTGGCCTAATCTGAGGTCCTGTGTCATGTCAGGTGTGTGCCTTTCTAAGATGTAGAAACATCTCAGATATGATCAAGAGAAATGGAAGACACCTGAACTGAATTGTAAGTATAAAAGCTTCTGAACTATGTGGTTTTAGTTTCTCCTTATTAATAAGTTTGCAATAAAATTCTAAAATTCTGTTTTTGCTTTGTGGTTATGTGGTATTGAGTGTAGACTGATGAGGGGAAAATTAATCTAAGTTATTTTAGCATGGCTGCAACATTACAAAAGGTGAAAGAAGCGAAGAGGCCTTGATATTTTCTGAATGCTCTGTATGAGATCATTTAAGGCATAGCTGCAGCCCAGGCTTAACCAGTGTTTCAATCAGCCAGACTGAAACATGTAAAGCTGATAATTTTCACTGCTTGGATGTCATGTCAATAAAATGCAAAAAAAAAAAAAATGCAATAGACATTCAAAAATCCTTTTATTGAAAGTAAAAAAAACACAATGTCATCATATATTTAAACATTTCAACCACATGGAAACTGTTTTGTCACTTTTGCACACCAAAGATCCAACTGACAGAGACTTAAATTCGAGAAAATGCTAATTAATTTTCAACAGTCATGACACAGAAATAATCTTCACACTCACGCTGCACTTGAACCTAACATGAGGTACAAGCAGTTGAAACAAACTGAGTGAAAGGTAAAGTAGTAGAGGTCATCTTTACATAAGTCAAACTCTGGTCACCATATAGTTTGATTCTTGGCCTGTTTTCTCAGTATGTGTTTTAATATTTCATTCATCATATTATATGTTCATTACATGTTTTACCTGCAGGCACTACAATGTTCTTTTTACATCATTTTTGCTTTATGATGTATTGAGGAATTCTGAATTTGGTGTCTCAGACTGTGTTTTCAAGTCATATAACAGCTGAAAACAGGCTTTAATTAGTCTTATCACTTTAGCTCTTAGGTGGCTTTAAAGAACAATTTAAACCCTCTGGGCTCAGCCAGACTTTTCACAAAGCCCCCTTTACCTAACCTTCTTTATGAAACACCTCTCTACTATTCTCAGGTGTTTTGGCAGGGAAGATTAGAGTGTAGGGTGTCCCAGGTGGAGTAAATGGCAGGAAATAAAAATGGCAGTCCACACAAAAACAGTTTTTTTGTTGTTGATCCAAAAACAACATCAAATGGATATATTGTTAATATGATTTATATAATAATAACAGTGCCTCACATACCCTGTAAGTTTGTGCCAAATGTTTGAAGCATATAGGGGCTCAAGGCAGCTTAGCCACATGTGTGAGTACATCTGGAATCAATCAGCTGACCAGCACGGCCTGCCAATTCTAGCTATCGATTGCAGCAATGATAGGCAGACTTCGTTAGTCACAGTTCAGATGACGTACAGTGACTGCTCTTTGGGATCAAAAAACTCATTTTGATCCACATGTTTCACTCTGATTTAACAGATAATAGGTGAGAAAGCACACAGTCCCTTTATACTCACTTACAGTAACACCCAAAGTACAAAATGAACAAAAATGACACCCCAAAAATGTAAACATCTTTGACATATTTCTATTCACTGCTGTTACATCTTCTTTTTAACTTGTACAGTATCTGTGCTTATGAACTCTGATACCTCAAGATGTACAGCACCTTAATATTATTGCTTACGACATAGTGTTTGAATATCAAAGCAAACAGGACAGATTGTACAATGTAGCTGCATTAGAAAACTGTAACCCCACTATTTATTGCAGTCCCTGGTTTAGTTTGATAGTTAAGAAAATATATATTGTTCTCTCTGGCTCTTTGAGTAATAATTGATTAACTACAACGACTACACAGCCCAGTAAGGCAAAAATAAAACAAAGCATATAAAAATAAAGCTAAGAGTGATTGAAAGCTGCACAGAACAGGATGAGCAGCCCTCTCTCACTATAGACATTATAAAATAGTGTTATTCTTTTAACAACCTCACCAGTAAGTCGCTGCTTATGATTCCAGCGACAAGAATGACGACCATGACTAACAACGCCAGGCCACGCCGTAAAACCAGCTGTGGCACTGACAGCACATCCCCCACAGTAGTAGTAGTAGTAGTAGTAGTAGTAGTGGATTGTAGTTGACTGTGGCCTGGATCATGCTCTTCTAGGTCTGTGCCCCCCTCCTCAGCACTCACACAGCTGGATGTAGTTGTGGTGACCGAGGCCTGCTTCTGATTCAAGTCTACAGTAGATGTTTGAGATGGAATATTTGGTATTAACACAAAAGTCAAAAACAAAGATTCAAAGCAGCTTTCATGATAATACAGAAAGAGTAGACAGCGAGGGTGGTGCCTGTACCCACCTGTTTGCTCCAACTCTTTCTCTTTTTCTTCTGCATTCTGGACTCCTGCTCTCACAATAGCCTGATCAGAAACATTGAAAACAGTTCCTGTAAAATAATTACTTAATAGAATTGTATTGTTCTAAGAGTGAAAGTACTCACCTCTTCAACTGCCTTTTTCCAGTCAAGTTTGTACAAAAATATGATAAAAACAATACACTGCAGTGTCACACAAATGACAAGTCCTGTCCACAGCCCTGTTACAAAGACAAGAGTGGAGATTAAACAGCTTCCCTAAATGTTAATTGACAAACAGAAGGCATGGAACATAGTATGAATATGAATACTTTTATCTTACCCACAATGCCCATGTTTGCTGCAAACATCAGGGACACACCAGTAGGTAAACCAATGATGTAGAATCCCACCAGGTTACACAGAGCACCAAACAATGGTTTCCCTGCTCCTCTAAGAACACCTGAAGCTACTCCCTGTGGGTATTTAGTCAAATCGCAACACATCACAACAAAACATGTCTAGAAAAGCTTTGCTGTGCATCAAAATGTTAATTGAGCTGTTTCTTACCGAAGTGGCGTCGGCAATATGCAAGAAACCTAATAGAGGCATGACCTCACCAACCCTCTGAAGAATGTCTCTAGAGGAGAGGCAGACAAAAGATGCTTGTTAAATGTACAAGAACATACTGACAGTTACTGAAATGTTAGATGAAAATACACGAAGAAACCGCTAAAACCACAATTTTCTAATGTTTTTATTTAAAATGAGAATAACTGTGCTTAATTTATTCAATCAGATAGTAAAAAAAAAAAAAAAAAAGAAAATTAATCACATCTGTCTGAAATACAGCATCACCAACAATGAGCTGAAAGATCTGTTAAACATACAGTAACTGAAGGCTCATTAAACAATTACAGTTCAGCATGACTCAGCATGAAAATGAGACACTTGGTTAATATGGAAAACCAAGCCTGCTATATTTGAACGACAGATACAAACAAATGTTTTTCGTGTCTGTTGGTGCATGAAAGTGAAGGTTATTGTGTCAAAGGCTTTACTCACTGCTCTGTGGTGAAAATGTATCCAATGACATTTCTGCTGATGCTTAGACTGGCTCCAACAACACATGCGACTGTGACTGTGTTGGAACACAAGAAGCAAAAAACAGCATGTGTTGTTGATGTAGTTTAATCATGCAGTATTTTCAGAAGTATATGTATTGAAATAACCAAGGGAGAAAAAAAGAACACAATAATTTTAGTTTGTTTGTATATATTACTAGGCTTTACGCCAATCTGATCGGCTATATCATATCGGCCGATATTTAGCATTTTATGCAATGTGTGAGATCAGCTGTAATGTCTTAATTCACCGATCCGATCAATGTCATCATGTTGAAACTTTTTGCAGATGCTCCTTTTGCATAGATTGCAGATGGCTTGTGTTTTATCTGTCTCATTTACGCCGAAGAAGTTCCACACCACCGCCATGTTTGTTTGAATCCGACAGTTAGTTTTGAGTCCTGTCACAATGTGACGGACAATAAAGTTTTTTGAATCTTGAATCATTAGCTGTTGGATTCAAACAAACATGTGGGTGTTGTGGGCAGACAGATAAAACACAAGCTATTTGCAATCTGTGCAACACTAAAGAACCTCGTTGTGAAGCATCTGCAAAATGTTTCAACACCATAAATGTACCTGGATAGGAACATGAGGAGGAGCATGCAGAGTTTAAGAAACAGAGCGTGTAAAGCTTATATATTACTACTACTTGACCCGAGTGGAGGATGTATTGTCACTACTTTTCTGACTCTGTAGATATACTGCAAGATGCAGATACTGTATGCATTGGCTCTTACATGTACATATGATGGGAACTTTGCAGGACAGCTTGGCCTGCTCTACGTTTCCTGCACCAAGAGCATTCCCAACGCGTACTGTGGCAGCAACTGTGAATCCTAGTGGGGCCTGTGGATGATAAATTAATTATATATAAGTGAATAATATGGAAATACTTTTTTAAAAAGTTAGTTGTTTATATTTCAAAAAACTAAAACTGACTGCTTTGAATGGCATCTACACTTGCCATTCAAATCTACACAGATAGGAAAAAGTGAAGAGGAGTTACCATGTAAGCTATAGTGCTCAGCTGGTACACTATGGCCTGAGCGCCCAGCTCAACCTCGCTTATCAGACCAGCCAGAAATCCTCCTATTTCGAACGTCCACCACGCCAGACAAATCATAAACATGCTGGGAATGGCCAGTCTCACAAAGTCACCCCATTCGTGCAGACAGTCAATTGACCAGCCTACAGGTCAAAGGTTTGTAGTTGAAGAGTATAAATGCATCAACAGTTACACACTGGAATGTTCATAAAAGATAATCAATTAACAAGTTGTAAGAGACATGAATGGTGAAACAAGATGAAAATACTGGATGGAACATGAAAACTTACTGCAAAAACCCATTTATATTTTCACTGATGTTGTTAAAACTGTCCATAAAAAGGAGAAAGGAACTGACCTCCCCAAGTGGCTTTGTGCAGACCCCTCCAGTAGATGTAAATGAATAATAACAAAGCCAGCGAATACTGTGAGATAGCATTGGCTAGTGCAGATCCACTTCAATAGGATCACGAAGAACCAGAAAGAAAAGACAGAAAAAACTGTTAAAAGCAGTTATTTGTTGACAAAAATCCACATTGTGCTTACTGCTGTTAATGACGATGTGCACTTTATATTAATTTTGTATTATGCTGGAGTAAGAATAATGTAAGTAAGAAGCATGTTAGTGTGTCAACATGTGTTCAACTTGAGGGAAACACAACAAATACTTTAGTGAGCTGAGAGTGGCATTAAGTAGACAACACAAGTTATTCTGTCCATGATCTTTAATGTTAGACGTTAGACATTTTCCCCTTTTGGTGGTGTAACAGTGGATCAAAAGTCAGAGGTCCTTTAGGCGTCCTTCTCTACCAACTTTCATGGCAACCCAATAATTTGGACATTTCCCTCCAAACAGACGGATATACAGACTGTTTGATGCTACAGCTTAACTCCAATACTATCACTTAAATCATACATTTTCACATTGATTACTGTGCTGCCTCTAAGGCATTTTTTAATTCTTACAAATTTCTCCTTTGAATAATTATTTGTGCTTGTTTCAGTTAAAACGATGTATTGACATCTTCTCTTAAGTTTAACTTGTCTTTAAGAAAGACTTATTTTGATATTTGATTACTGATGACTTCACATCCTGTCAAGTCACTTCCTGATAGCTCATTTCCTGTCTATGTGCACTCCCTGGTTGTTCAGAAAAGCATGGCAGACATCTTATGCATGCTCTGAATTTAATCTGTCTCTGTCTGCTAAAAAGCATCATAGAAGCAATGCCGTAAGTTCATTTATTTAATGTTAAGGATGTTAAAAAGAGATAAATGGTAATGTTTTGATAAAAAGTAGATTTGATAAGTGGTTAAAAATGAGTTTATTTACATTTATTTACAAGCTAAGAAACATGCTAGTTGTAACTGCCCACATGTTAGTTCATTTAATTCTCATTTATTTATTTATTTCTTAGTTCCTACCTGCGTTTCAGTTGAGGCGGACGCATTGTTTTGTATTTGTTTCTACACGGTACCACTTTAGTGACACACCACCTGGCAGGGCATGGCAGGGAAAACCACACGGTTGGTTGTCTCCACACTCGGTAAAGTTGATATGAGTTGAGTTACGACATTAAATGTAAATAAAGAAGACAAAGACAGAAGAAAGGACAAGATTCAGCCCCTTTGGTAGTGTGCAGCCTACAAGGTGTGTTTTATTGGTGTATATGTGTAATATTATTAAGCTGCAAGCTCTGAATTAGCGCATGTATTTACCAGATTGTTTGTTTACTTTCATCTTCTTTAGTTCTCACGGGTTGGTCGGTGACTAAAATTAAACCCTGTTTTGAAACGAGCTCGGGTCTCATGCTTTACTACCGAGAGGAGATACACTAGTAGACATTTTAACTTCTACTTAAAGTGCATACAGTGATGTAAATCTATGTTTATGGTCGTGCAATGTCATATTTAGTTAAAAACACGGATACTGAATATTTTGTATGGTTTGTTCACAGTTTTCACCAGCATGTTAATGAAGAGGTGTGACAGTAAATGGTTGACCTTACTACGACTCTGTCTTCATTGGCGATGGTTTAACTTGGTGTTTAGTCAGAGTTTTGACACACTGCACGAGAACACTACAGTGAAAAGGCACCATTTGATGTTTTGAAGTAGTCAAGATGGCCACGAGCAACAAGTCATCTGTATCTAGTGCTAAGAGCAGCAAGACATAGGCATCAGCGGCAAGCGTGGCTCGTGCTAGAGCTAAAGCAGAAGCTGCCAAGGTGAGAGCATCATATGCTAGCCAAGAGGCTAAACTGAAATTGGAAAAGGCTGCCAGAGAAGCAGAAAGGATAACAAAAGATGCTCAAAATCAGTTGGAAGTCACTAGGATAGACACAGAGCTGGAAGTGCTAACGCTACATCGAGAAGCAGATGCAGCTATGGTAGAGGCACAAGTGTGGGAAGATGCTGCAGAAATGCATGATGTAATGGAAAATATAAAATCTGAATCAGAAGAGATTAGACTGCAACGCACCAGTGATTATGTTGAATCTCAAATTCAGTTTCAGAATCAGTCTCCCTCCCCAATCTTACTGGTTCCCCCTGTCGAACCCTCAGTAAATGCGGGTTCACGAGACAGCTTCAAGACATCACGACCAACTGTGCACATTACAGGATCACAACCTACCAACAACAAGCCCAAGACTGGAAAAGGTAACGAAACTCAACTACCTGCACCAAACCTACCTCAGTCAACCAGACTTGAGTCAAAGTTTAAGGCAGAAGGGGAAAACCCCTTCATGAACGTACCTAAGTACCATACTCCCCAAGGTATGCCTCCGGCTGGAACATCCGTTTTCCCAGATCCATTTGCACAATATTTAGCACGGCGAGATCTGGTTACGTCAGGACTGTACCAATTTGACGATAAGCCAGGCAGTCCTCATTCACCAATGCAGTGGCTGAAGTTGATGACCAAATGGCTAGGCAAAGAGTCCAGCGAACAGGTGAGACGCATACGTTCAGTGCATGTAAACAATCCCAACCGAGCCTTAGACAAAGCATGGGAGAGACTGCGTGACTGCTATGCCGCTCCTGAAATAATTGAACAGTTTTCCTAAGATTTCAGCCAAGGATCACACTAAATTACATGAACTTGGAGATCTGCTCATGGAGATACGAGGCGCCAAGGAGGAGGGATATCTCATGGGCTTATCGTATCTAGATACCTCTCGTGGAATTGGACCAATTGTGGAAAAGCTTCCTTATGGGCTTCAGGAGAAGTGGGTGTCATCTGGGTCATGGTACAAAGAGGACAACCATGGTCGATTCCCTCCGTTTGATTATTTTTGTGACTTTGTGTGCTATGAGGCAAAGAAGCGTAACGACCCTAGCTTCATTCATCAAAGCAGCAATGCAACACCCGCAAAACCAGAAAAATCCACTGTGAGGAATTTCAACAACAAACCCATCACAGTACACAAAACCGATGTTTCTAAAACCAATAATGACCCTAACAAGAACTGCCCACTACACCTCAAACCGCATCCACTTAAAAGATGCAGGACATTCAGAAACAAATCCCTTGGAGACAGGAAGGCCTTTCTAAAAGAGAAGGGTATATGTTTCAAGTGCTGTTCTTCAACCACTCACCTCGCCAAAGACTGCAAGTTTTTTGTGAAGTGCTTTGAATGTGACAGCACCAATCATGATGCAGCCATGCATCCCGGCCCATCACCTCAATCTGTCACGGCTTCTCCACCACCACAAGACAATGGCGGGGAGAGAGAAGATAATGTGACCGATATTACAACAAGCTGCACTGAAGTTTGTGGTCTAGGTCAATGGGGTCGCTCATGCTCTAAGATCGGCCTCACAAAGATCTATCCCAAGGGTTTTAAGAACAAAGCTATCAAAGCCTATGTAATTCTTGACGACCAGAGCAATCGGTCCTTAGCCAGACCAGAATTTTTTGAACTGTTCGGCGTGGAGAGTACACCGTTCTCGTACCAACTGAGAACATGCTCTGGCATCATAGAAACATATGGCAAGTAAGCAGAAGGATTCCAGATCGAATCATTGGATGGCAACGTTCTCATCTCTCTTCCATCACTCCTTGAATGTCTTGAGATCCCGAACAATTGGGCAGAGATCCCAACACCCAGCGCAGTTTTGCACCAGCTTCATCTTCATCACATTGCCAGACATATTCCAGAACTGGACCCAGAAGCAGAAATACTTCTGCTACTTGGAAGAGATGTGCTCAGAGCACACAAGGTCAGACAACAGGTAAATGGACCACATGATGCTCCCTTTGCCCAACGTCTGGATCTGGGCTGGGTAGTGATAGGAGAGGTGTGCTTGGGTAACGTACATAAGCCGACAGTTAACTCATACAAGACACATGTGCTGGATAGCGGCCGCCACTCCATTTATCAAACTTGTACGAGCTTTATGCACATCAAGGAAACTCCACCAAGCTTTAACAGGCCTGGCAAATCACCAGAGAGGTTGCTGGGAAGGACAGTGTTCAGCCAGAATGAGCTTGACAATAAGCCTGCTCCATCAATAGAAGACATCCTCTTCCTAAAAATAATGGACACAAGTGTCTACAGAGATGACGCCAACAATTGGGTTGCCCCCTTACCGTTCAAAGAGCCACGTCAGCGCTTGCCAAATAACAGAGGGCTGGCGGTCAAGCGGTTTGCATCTCTGCAACGAAACTTCAAGAGGAAACCTGAGATGCAGGACCAGTATGTATCATTTATGGAGAAGATCTTCACTAATGGTCATGCAGAGGTAGCACCGCCACTGGACCAAGACGAAGAGTGCTGGTATCTCCCGTCATTTGGGGTATATCACCCACAAAAGCCCAACCAAATCAGAGTAGTTTTTGATTCCAGTGCCCAGTACTCTGGTGTCTCTCTTAATGACACACTTCTCATGGGCCCTGACCTTAATAACTCTCTCCTTGGAGTCCTCCTACGCTTCTGGAAGGAGAGAGTTGCAATCCTGGCGGACATCCAGGAGATGTTCCACTGCTTTTTGGTGCAAGAAAACCACCGCAACTTCCTCCGATTTTTGTGGCACCAGGACAATGACGTCAGTAAGCCAGTTATCGAGTACCAGATGAAGGTCCACGTTTTTGGCAATGCCCCATCTCCTGCTTTTGCCATCTATGGACTGCGAAGAGCCATTGAAGAAGGTGCCCAGAAGCATGGTGCTGACACAGTGAAGTTTGTCAAAAGGCACTTTTATGTGGATGACGGCTTGATGTCTTTGCCGTCAGAGATAGAGGCTGTTGACCTACTCCAGTGTACTCAAGCCTCACTCGCTGAGTCAAACCTCCGCTTGCACAAATTTGTGTCAAACTGTCAGGCAGTGACTGAAGCCTTCCCGCCAGAGGATTGTGTTCCAGTCATCAAAGACCTAGATTTCAATGGAAAAACAACACCCACACAGCGGAGCTTAGGCTTACTCTGGGAGATCACGTCAGACACATTTACCTACACGACATCAACTGCTAGTAAACCATTTACTAGACGTGGAGTCCTCTCTACTGTCAACAGTGTCTTTGACCCCCTAGGTCTGCTGGCACCTGTCACAATCCAGGGAAGAGCCCTTCTCAGGGAACTGACCTCTCAACCATCTGAATGGGATGCTCCCCTTCCAGAAGACAAGCTGAAGAAATGGGAAGTGTGGAGAGATTCTCTCCAAGACTTAAAACAGCTTCATGTGCCTCGCACATACACACAAACCTCACTTCGCAAAGCAGTGCACACAGAATTGTGTGTATTCTCAGATGCCTCAACCATGGCTGTTGGTGCTGTGGCTTATTTGAAAGTAGTTCAGGAAGAAAGGAAGGTCGAAGTAGGGTTTGTTATGGGCAAGGCCAAGCTGGCACCCCAATCTGAGCCTACCATCCCACGGCTCGAGCTCTGCTCTGCTGTTCTTGCCGTGGAGATGGCAGATCTCATCAGAGAAGAACTAGATCTTAAGTTGGACTCTATCAGGTTTTATACGGACAGTAAAGTGGTGCTCGGGTACATCTGTAATGAGACAAAAGGTTTCTATACATATGTCCACAATAGAGTACAACGTATCCGTCAATCCTCCAAACCAGAACAATCGCATTATGTACGCACAGATGAAAACCCAGCAGACCACGCCTCGAGATCCTTACCTTCGTCCCACCTTGGACTGAGTTCTTGGTTCACTGGACCCTCATTTCTATGTCAACTATCAGCAGAGGCCACACGAACCACTGAGAAGTTTGAGCTCATTGAACCCGAAAATGACTCAGAAATTCGACCACAGGTGCAGACCTGCACTACTTACCTGGCAGAATGCGTACTGACCTCTGACCGCTTTCAACATTTTTCCACCTTCAACTCTCTAGTGAGAGGAGTGGCATTTCTTATCCACATGGCAAGGTCCTACAAAAATTCAAACCAAAACGGCGCATGCAAAGGATGGCATAGGTGTTACTTGCTACGCACTGTGGATGAAATGGACCAAGCAAAGGATGTTATCCTGAAAGCAGCACAGAGGGCGGCCTTTGCAAAAGAAATGTCAGCCCTTCAAGCTGGCAAAGTGGTGCCCAAAGACAGCCCCTTGCGAAAACTCAGCCCATCCTTGGAGGATGGACTAATTTGTGTCGGAGGCCGACTAAAGCATTCCCACCTTACACCTGCGGAAAAGAACCCTGTAATCTTGTCCAAAGATAGCCACATCTCCCTACTGCTCATACGACATCACCATGAGCAGGTGGAACACCAGGGTCGTCACCTGACCAAGGGAGCAGTCAGGGCGGCAAGACTGTGGATCTTGGGTGGCAAAAGGCTAATCAATTCAGTTCTCCACAAATGCATAACCTGCCGGAAACTGCGTGGGAAGCTGGAAGAGCAACATATGGCTGACCTACCACCTGAACGACTCAAAACTTGCCCTCCTTTGACATATGTGGGGCTTGATGTCTTTGGGCCTTGGTCCATTACTGCCAGACGCAACAGAGGAGGACAAGTAGAGAGCAAGTGATGGGCCATTATGTTCAACTGTCTAAGTTCCAGAGCTGCTCACATTGAAGTGATTGAGTCAATGGATGCATCCAGCTGCATAAACGCTCTCAGGCGCTTCTAAGCACTTAGAGGCCCTGCAAAGATGCTTCAATCTGATTGTGGCACCAACTTTGTTGGAGCTTGCAAGGAGCTGGGGATGGACAAAACGGTGCAGAGGTACCTTAGTGAACAGGAATGCATCTGGGACTTCAACCCGCCACATGCCTCCCACATGGGAGGCTCATGGGAGCGCATGATTGGTGTTGCCAGAAGAATCCTTGATTCAATGTTCTTGCAGCAAAAGATTCGCCTAACCCACAAGGTGCTTTGCACATTGATGGCGGAGGTCACGGCTATCTTGAACGCACGTCCACTCCTACCTGTGTCTGCAGACCCGGAACAACCTTTCATTCTCTCACCGTCGATGCTCCTGACACAGAAATCAGGAGTTCCACCTCCTCCTGGAGACTTTACTGATAAAGACCTTTATTCAAAACAATGGAGACAAGTGCAGGCACTGGCTAACCAGTTTTGGACCCGTTGGAGCAGAGAATACTTACCTTACAACTGACCAAGGCAAAGCCTTTCTGAGGCCAGCGGCAGAAGTTGTCCTACTTCTGCCTAAAGACTGAGATAGAGATTGATGTTATGGACTCCCTTAAGTTTTTAGTGGCCTCATGCAGGCCAGACGGGGAGTGTGCTGCCTCTAAGGCATTCTTTTATTTCTTACAAATTTCTCCTTTGAATAATTATTTGTGCTTGTTTCAGTTAAAACGATGTATTGACATCTTCTCTTAAGTTTAACTTGTCTTTAAGAAAGACTTATTTTGATATTTGATTACTGATGACTTCACATCCTGTCAAGTCACTTCCTGATAGCTCATTTCCTGTCTATGTTCACTCCCTGGTTGCTCAGAAAAATCTTATGCATGCTCTGAACTTAATCTGTCTCTGTCCGCTAAAAAGCATCATAGAAGCAATGTCGTAAGTTCATTTATTTAATGTTAAGGATGTTAAAAAGAGATAAATAGTAATGTTTTGATAAAAAGTAGATTTGATAAGTGGTTAAAAATGAGTTTATTTACATTTATTTACAAGCTAAGAAACATGGTAGTCGACATTTTAACCTCTACTTAAAGTGCACACAGTGATGTAAATCTATGTTTATGGTCGTGCAATGTCATATTTAGTTAAAAACACGGATACTGAATATTTTGTATGGTTTGTTCACAGATTTCACCAGCATGTTAATGAAGAGGTGAAACAGTAAATGGTTGACCTTACTACGACTCTGTCTTCATTGGCGATGGTTTAACTTGGTGTTTAGTCAGAGTTTTGACACACTGCACGAGAACACTACAATTACACTTATTAAAGTTTGAAAAATTACTCCTAAAGAATGATTAATTGTAATGGTACAAAAACTTACGCGACACCCAGCTCCAGAGGATAAAGGAAGATGTAGTTGATGAGAGCATTCAGCACATTTCCAACCACTCCAGTTATAACCTGGGGCCACATAATTCCCTGTAAACCAAAAGCACAGGTTAATGTCAGTCTCAATGCTGATGTTAATAACAATGCATCAGTGGACTTGTTTTAAGACACCGCACCTGATTTTGAAGATACTTCCCTTGCAGCTGGTAAATAAAAGTAGCCTGAAGGAAGAAAACAGACACATGTAAAATATGGACACAATAATGACAAAAACATATTTGAAATCTGTATTTGTTCGGGCCACATGACTATACCAGCTATCCTTCATTTCACTTTGTGTTTTTATAAAGCACTTTGTGACTTTTTTGAAAAGTAATTATATATATATATATATATATATATATATATATAGTTATTATTTTTACTGTTGCTATATTAGGCCAATGTTGGAAATGAGTAAGCAAGACTGTGTTATGACAATATAAATCATAATCAGCAATTAGCAGTGTCCCAAAATAATCCCACTTTTATCTTAGATGATTAACCAAATACAACAAATACCCTCTCATTTAAATGTCCAGAAAATGTATTTTTGTGATAGTATATTATATATAATTGTGACAATATAGACAAGACTCAGTATAACTGAACCGAGGTCTCACTACCTGGATACATGCACTCTTGAAGGAAAAAAGAATGCCTCAAACTCACCGGCAAAGCAGGCATAAAGATCTTCACATACAGCTGGGAGAGACTTTATTGTGGAGAAGCAGACAGATAGTGTGTGTGAATGGAATCAAAAACTATTGTTCATATGTAATACATGAAAGCAAAATCAGCACAAGTGAGTTGTACAAGAGCTAAGAGCAACATGATATTGTTTCACCTTATAAGACATGAACGCCCCTGAAAACATGATTTTGGGGGATCTCTAAAATACTGACCATATGCTATTTTTCTACAATCTCAATATATCATGGATCATGTAAAATTAGTCCATTGTGGGCGTATGATTCAAGCAAGAGGGCTATTCATCACTAACTCACTTTAATAATATTACTGGCATGTTATTCATGCCACCACCATCGAAGTGTGTTGGTGCTGTATCATAAACTTCACCTAGTTTAACTGAAAGATATATATATTTTAAACTTTCTTGGTCACTCAGTCTGTGCACCAAATTTTCATTATTCATTTCTCTGTCACGTGGTAGTCAGCATACAGTGATGCCAAAAAAAATCCAAGTCAATTGACCCTGAATACCAGAACCAGTGTGGTCTCCTACTGCAAATTTTAGTGACAACCAACACTTAGCGAACATCTGCTGCTCAGACTGCTGACAGCACAAACACCCACTAGCACCCATGCTGACAGAAGAAGCTGGAAATGGATGTCTATTGATGTCTTATTTGTGCTGATAAACTATAGAATATAGTACATCTCTCTGCAGTTTATACTGTACCATGCATGCATTACTCCTAAGCTGAATATTTGTAGTTACTTATTATCATGCTGCCCTAACAACTGTAAAGACTCTCCAGCTGGTCCAGAATGCAGCGGCACATGTACTGACATAGAAAAGGGGATCATATTTCTCCCATTTTAGTTTCTCTGCAGAGGCCCCCTGTGAAATCCGTGGGAATTTCTCACTTCAAAAGGCCCTTAAAAGGTCAGCCCCCATCTTATCTTAAAGGGAACTATTATGCTTTTCCTTAGTTTCAGACATATACACTGTAATGTCACAATGTTGAATGTTGATGTTAAAAGTGGCCAATGTGTCAAATAATGAGGCAAATGTTTGTAAAAGTAATCCCTGTGAGCAAAAACTACTGGCTTCAGACTGCTGTGAACACTCGATTTCCAGCATTTTTTTCCACTTTCAACCTGAGATGATGTCAGCTTGTGAAAGATTGCTTTATCTGGTAATTTGCTCCACGCACTCCATTCTGCTAACATCATGGGTTTTTTTTCATTGTTTTGAGGGCAGTCACACTGAGCCATGGCTCCATAACTGGCTCCATTTTCACTTCCTGTAAATTCTTCACAATTCAAGCCTTCCAATATTTAGTCATTTAAAAGTTTTTAATTGGAAGTAGGAAATGTTGGGTTTCTGCGTGCGGCAACTTTACACAACTCGATACGTTAATAGAGTTGGCTTATCTGGAGCGTTCACACCACCTACACCGCTGGAACTGACCTGGCGACCTCTGGGCTCTGTTTGATAGCAAGTAGGAGAGGTTCAGTGTGGATGAGGACGGCCCAGCAGGGGAAACAGCCCAGCAGTAGTATAAGAATCCCCCTCTGGAGAATCACACCCACGCGCTTCAAGTTACCGCTCCCATACGTCTACATGAAACAGGTAGACAGATGACAGATAGGAGTTAGAAAACACAAATCATACTACTAAGTAAACATATGAAAGGGGTCAAGAAAACAAACTTGATAGAAAAATGAAGTGTCGAGTTGTTTTTAAGGAGAAAGAACAACCTGTGTTGAGGATACTACCTGAGATATGAGGGTATCACAAGTTGATGATAAACCAGTGCCAATGGAAATACCAGCGATGTAAACCACCTGCAAATGACAAAAAGAACATCAGAATCCATCTGTGCAGAAAAAAAGGAAACATCATTTCTGGACAAACTTGACCAATATATTGCCAAATAGATAAATTTGAAGGAAAGCTTATAGAAAGGCAGTAACAGCAAGTGGCAGTTTAAAGATTCAAACATGTTTCCTTACCGCATTTGCGAGTGATACAGCTGCTAGTTCTGTTTTTCCCATGTGACCACAGTACACTATGCTGATGATACCTATCAGAAACACCATCAGCTGGGAAATGACCTGGAGGAAATAGAAATGACAGTCTGATGATACAGGATATATTAAGTTTGTAGGAAAGCTTATTATTATGTATTTATGTTTGTGCACATACACTCACTGGCCTTTATCAGGTACACCTGTGCAATCTAATGCAATCCAATACAACAGCTCAGCTTTAAATTCTACATTTATGAAGCTTATCCATTTTCAGTTTTTGTTGACACTGTCAAAAAAGCTGATAATTCTACTTCAATGTTTATTACTGAGGTCATACTTAGTGGTGGCGGTGTACTGATGGTATTCCTAATATTTTGCTCCTCTCATGTATGTTAATGTAGTGGACAAAATATTAGGAACACCATTCACTATAATGCACCCTTGTCCATCACCGTCCATCACCCACTATGACCTCAATAATAAACAAAAAGCAGGAATTTATACAGTAGCGGAGCTGTTATATTGGATTGCATTATATTGCACAGGTGTACCTAATAAAGATGCCAGTGAGTGTATGTGTGTGTATAGAGTAGTAGCTGTTGTAACAGTTAATGAGGGTCAAAATGAATAAATAGATTAATTAATTGATATACAAGTAGGTGAAACACAAGTCAACAAAGAAATTGTGCTTTAGACATTGACTGTGTTCAGTATCTGAACAAATGAGAAGAGATGATATAAAGTCCAAATAATGACTTATAGGAGGCAAGCAGTTAATGCAAATGCTGGAATATTGTTTCTCTGTGAGACGTTTTACAAACTGCTTTACAGTTTACAGTTTACAGTTATATACACACACTGCATTACGGTCCATGCGGGACTGTAGATGTCGTTGTTTCTAAGCTCTGCATCTGCATATATTCTACTTGCTGGTAGGTGGACAGTATTAAACACACAAACTGTGATATGTGACAACAGGAAGGCAGCAGAGCAGACTGCTGACCACCAGCCATGCTGTCTGTCCATGTTCAGGGCTTCATCACGTGACTTGTTTTTCCACGTTCATTTTTCTTTGAAGAACGCTTTTTCTAAAAAACTGCTATATTAAAATCATTTTAGAAACCACAAATAAAAGAAAAACGACTTATTTACATTAGACGTAAGTAGTTTATAACTTTCCAGGCGTGTAAAGACAAAGCCAGTCTTACCACTGGAGCAGCTAGTTTGACAATTTGTACCATCTCGTCCCGGTAGAGCCGCGGGATTACACCTCCACCGGAGCAGCGAACACAACAAGCCGCTTCAGGTGTTGGAGGTCCATTCGCTGCTCTGCTGTATTCTGCTGTCGGTGCTGGACGGTCCATACCGAAACGGAGGGTCTGTACAGTAAACAGACAGACTGGGCTAATTTACAGCAAATAAGTGCACTTCTACCTCCGGTACTCGTGTTTCACAGAAAATTAAGCAAAGTAAGTAAACATTTCTGTCACAAGGTGGCCATGCTGTTTCATGCTTCCGTTCACTCCGTCGTAGTGACCTTGTTTTCCAAACACACACGGGATGTGAAACATGCTTCTGTCCGGGGGGCGTCACATTTTGGTGAACCCACCACAGTAGTGTATTTACACAGCAGCGCAGGGTTCATCACCACTGCTCCTGCTCCCCATTTGCTTTAATGACGTCACGCTGATGATGCACAGGTGGGCGCCAAATAATGATGAGACTGTATCATTCAATCTATTCACATATATTGTTTTAATTAAAGATGTCTGTCACCTTTACTTTTTATTGAGTTATTTTTCTTTCGTTTTATGTAAATGAGTATTTCTTCTTAGTATCATTTTATTGGTATACTGAAATGACTGGTTGCTAGTATATTGTTTTGTTTATTCTCTTGTATATTTTGTTCATTAAAGAATAAAAAAGAAAAAAGAAAAAAAGCAAACAAACAAAAACGCCAGTGATGGGATTTCCGGTTCTTTGTAATGGGCCAGACCATTTGGCTCAGCTCGGCAATAAGAGTCGTCTCTTTATGTAGCATTTCTGGCTTTTCAGTCAAATTTAGCAACATTTTGACCTTTGATTGGAATGTGTGCACATACATCATTTAGCTTAAATTATAATTGTACTGAACCATATCATTTCCAGATTACCGTCATTTTACATTATGTCTGGTATAAAACCTTAGCTTAGATAAAACTACACAGAGCAGCTACAGTCCTTCAGAATAAGACTGTGTCTTGTATTCATTTACAAAAAAGAAAGAAAAAAGAAATGATGGGAGGTCCCATCCTTCACTTAATGGATCTGACTCACAGAGCAGGCACTGCTGTCCAAATCAACTCAAAGAAATCCCTTAATGTGGCCAGCACTGTCAGCTGTTTACAGGACTAAAACAATGCCATTGACATGATCAAATGAAAGACAATATTCTCCATTGGTGGAGCTAAATATCCTTCTAAAGAATCCAGCCTACTTTTACTCACCTACTGTTTTCAAATTTATCATTTACCATTTAAAGTGCCATAAAATTTGTGAGTCTGGATGTACAGTAGGCATCAACCAGCAGTACACAGAGGAAATGCATAAAGTGCATTGTATGTGCATTTAACATACAAAACGTATGATTAGCTAATACATTATAATTATTGTCACCATCAGTATTAACCAACCAGATCCTACAACATTAAATAGTGCTGAACTGTATTGCATTGTAGTCTTTGTAGACATACACATTGTTTTGCTTACAAATGTAACACAGGTCTCATTTTCCTGACAACAGACACCTTATATATCATAAGGATATTTGAGTCAGCTTGCATTTGTGTGCCAAGTGAAACCAGATCAGACCACAATGAAAAACCAAACAAGTGTGTCAAAAGAGGTATAAGTTTCACACTGTCATAAACATTCACAAATGACTTTCTAGCCCATTTTTACTTATAGAATAGGTTACCTGCACATTACTCTGACATGTACTATTAGAATAAATGAAGATGTAGCCTACACGATGCACAAACATCATCTCACTTAGTGCTTCAGGCAGCATTTAAATCATAACGAGGACAGGATATGTCTGAACAGATTGTACATTAAAGTTGCATTATGAAATTTTGACCACAAATGTGAAATTATTTCATCAAGTTGTCATTGCTGCACACTTCACTGATGTTACTGACCAACATGTGTTTCTACCTGGAGTCCTCTTTGCTGCTGCCAATGCTACCAATATAAAGCCCAATATCTATTTGTATTTTATTCTTGTATGCCACGCTTACCTCTGAGAATGTTTTTCATCTTTTCTTATTAAATGTTTGATTCTTACCAACATTTTTACTTTATTTCTTTCATATTTTACAGTGGGGGTGGCTCAGTGGTTTTGTATGAGGGGGCTGTTCAGAGCTGGAGTAATACAAACAGACTGAGTGGCGAGCTGATACATAAAGCTTCACAAAGCTGCAGGCCGAGGAGTTGACCCTCAGTGAGATCAAAAGTATGAGCGACTCCTTCACACACAGGAAGTGATTTCAGTCAGTGACAACATAAAAATATTGCTTAATTTAAGCTATCAGAGTCATTTCATCATTCTGATGAGTAAGTTAGAAGACACCAGCGACGAGGATGACCACCGTCAGCAGCAATGTCAGGTCTCGTTGTTAAACCAGTTGTCTTAGTGTATTGGTGGTGGGTTTACCATGCAGCTCTTCCTCAGTACTGGAGGTACTGACCAGGACCAGCTTCTGATTTGATTCTAGAGGTTTGAGGTGTAAAAAATGAATGCTAACACTAACCTTTCACACAGGATATGTCATATCCTGATACTGTATATGATCATGTCATATATCCTGATATATGAGACATTACAGACAGATGCTGATTGCACATTTTACAGTCATGAAATCAAATGTTTATTTGCTATGAAATATGCAATGTATTTATAATATATAATAAAGCAAGGTCATGCAGTTAGAGTTGGGGGAATCAACAGTCACCCATTGCTCTCTCCTATCTGTAATTGAAGATCTGTGTATGTTTATGCTGTGATTCCATACATCCCTCCTTGTCATGATATGTATCATGGGGTAATGTTCACAGATCTAAGGTTACATGCCTATCTGTTGTTGAAGGTTTTTTTTCCATCATCATAACTGGACCCATGGAAGAGAGACATATGAGTAGAATACAAATAAAAAAGCATGATGGATCCCACCACATGTGCTGTTTCCACAAATATGAAAAAAAACCCGAAACGGTTTCATCCTCTATTGAAAATCTTCTAAATTGCGCAACACATTTTTTCAACAAAAACTGAGAATTTGAACTTCAAACACATCTCACAAAAAAGTAAAGAGTAAAACATATAATACTACTTTATGTAGTATTTTCAGCCTTCTTCCATGACATACATTGTGAGTCCCGCCCATAATCCTGTTACAGAGGAGAGAAGAGTTTATTGGCTTTCCTGAACGTTACTTGACAAGACTACATACTATTTTCATGAGTGCATATTAATGGAGCTGCATTTACCTACAGTATAGAAGTTAAAATAGACAATTAAAAACACACTAAAGGCACAAGGTAGTACTGAACATGAAATCAAACACTGACAGAATGGTGCCGTTATGAATGTGTTTAGTATGAGAGCTCTAGAGGGAGGACTATGAGGCCATCATCCCAGCTTCAGTGTTTAATCCTGGATGGTGGGTATGCATATATATGTAGAATTGTCTATGATCTGATGACAACAGGCCAAACAAGCTTGTCAAAGTTTCACATCACTTTTGAGTAATTACCACATTAATTTAATATCATGTTTAAAAAAGAACAATTCTATAGCCATAGTTATAGAGGGACACCTTTCTTCCCAGACTTTGTTTAATTTAAACTTTAATTTTCCAAAGTATATCTTGGTATGTATGTCATCATTTTCAAATATAATAAATGATAATGTAACCAATTTAATTTCAATATCAATACTCTTACATCACATCCACAGCTTTACAATTGTCCCTGTCTTGTTGCCTAATAACAAATTGATTAAACACAATATTTACTAGTAATTAAAGAAGATACTTAGAGAGAAATTTAAACTTTAACCTAAAGTCTTTTTCTCTAACCTGCTGTCCTCTCTCCTGTAGGAGATATTTGTAGTTCAGTGTGAAAACCATAAATAGTACACATTCATATGCTTACTGAATACATACAATGGAGATACAGGCTAAATAGAAGCATTCTGGATGAATCAACTCAATCTTAGCACTGGTCCTGCTGTGCTGGTTCATGGCTCATTGAAGGAGCCCAGGATATGAAAGATAAAGTCGTGCATATGCTTCTGGGAACAGCTACAGCCTTCAGCAGAGCCCTGAATAGAAGAGGCCACATCACCTGCTGTCAATAAAACCGCCTTCATGTTGAATTGTTTTTGCAGAACGTTCAATACTGAACAGGATAAGGTACCAAACCAACTGCAAGGTCTCATTTAGGACTGATTTAACACACAGTGGAAATATGAAACAAGGCTGGTAAATGTTTACATTGATAACTAACAGACGATTTAGTGGAAGCATATTTGAGCAATGAGTCAATATTTTAACTTCAACAATGTCTTTGTATGTCAATGTCATTTTGACTAGCTCATAATTATGACTCTTAATGTCCTCTAACATACAGTAGTAAACCCAATACGTTTAACTTGAATCAGTGTCTTCTTGCAATGTTGATTTAAAAATTCATAACTCACAAGTCACTTGATACCAGGTTGAAGAGCAGTGTATCACTGTCATAAACAGTGTCAGTGATGGGACTCCCTAAGACAAGAAAACAAGAAGCTGATGTAACTTTGCTTTTTCAAAAGTCATCATTTTGGTTATTATCACATCATTTTGGAATGTCAAGGAATTTGTATCTCCCACCTCAAAGTCTGTTTCTGCACCCTAGTGGTAAAATGATTTAATGCAGCCTTTTTTCCAGACTTACTGACAGTGCTAGAAGTGCATTATTTACACATTTCACTCTCTTTCACTCAAGCTCTGCTTTTTCTTTCAGTGCCACATCACAGGAACAAAAGTAAGGAATTTGAACAGTTGAATGAATGAATAAACAAGGTTACAGTAAAAATAGATATATGTGTAAATATGGTGTCAGTCATCTCTAGTGTGCAGGTCTATTTTTAGTGTCTCAATACCATTTTTTTCATTTTTTTTGCTATATGACATCAGAGTTTTCCATGATCTGACAATGCTGAAAAACTCAAGTGGATGAGCAACAAAGGAGTAGTCAAAAGAAAATCTGGACATAGTTTTTAATGGTGGGAGTTGAGCATTACAAAGCAAGAGCAGACGTCATCATTCAGTCATTCTCAGATAAAATCCCTGATGAAACAACAATGCATTTTATGGCTTATTACAGCATGCTTCGTGAGCACAGAAAAAAGAAAAACGTATTTTTTTCTTCAAATATTTGTTTGGGGCAATTTCCTCATGTAGATAACAGTAATTCAATTCTTCTGCAAATTGGAAATAAAATATAGGAAATGATATTTTGTTCAAACAAAGGGAAAAAAAATCATTACAAGTTAATGAATCAAGTGTTTTAACAAAATAGCCATTATAAATATATATAGAAACACTGTCTGTAATATATTGTGTTCCCAGTTCTGCAGTGGTGAAATTTCTCCAGTGAACATGCAAGTCCAATGTGCGTCAATCCTTTTTTTATCTTATGAAACATTCCAAGTGAAAATGCTGCATTACAACAGCTTATCCACAAAAGCTTTAGGTAAGTCAGTGTTGCATATGATTTTGTGATGAATGTGTCGAGTTTAAGGAACCCCAATGATTGGATCAGCTTGACTGATTTTCTCTTAAACCCTCCCATACAGCGTGTCAATCAGAGGATGAAAACGCACATACAGATAGTTGACCGTGCTGCATATTGTACTATACTTTCTTCACTGCTTGGGCTATCTGTGCCCACGTTTACTCACTGGTTTACTAGTATTTGTGGCCATACTGGGACATCTGTAGTAATAATGCACTTAGTGTAAGGGACAGTGTAGTCTAAGTCAGCGAAAAAAAAGTCCTGCTGAGGATCCCTAAAGCTCAGACACAGATGTGCAGGTTTCTATGATGTTAAAAAGCTTGCAGAATGTAAGTTAAGACTCACTTAAAATGATGTTCAAACATATAACACACTGTATGTATCTTTGGGAAATATCTTCATCAGGCCTCCAACAGAATGGAGATTCTTGTTGGTACTAAATAGAAAAAATAAATTAATATATTGAAAAGACTGGTGGTTGACAGCCACGTACTCATGCACTGGAGGGCTCAGTGTTTCACCTGCAGGTGGAGAAAGCAAGTGCTGACAAACCAATGAGAGAAAAGCTAGCAAATGTATTAACACTTCCGTAAATGAGACTAAACGACAACAAACTGAATGTGCAAAGGACTGTGCCTCACCCAAACCATAACGGTTGTTTTATAAAGTCATACAATACGCATACATCAGCATTCTGCTACTAGATTTATAAAATGGCAAACACAGCTTTAGGCTTGATACGTGTGATTTGATCAAATCATTTCTCACTCTTTGTTTTTGGTTTTGTAAACAGTAACATTCAAAATAACTCCTCACTGACAGCCTGGCAAATGTAAAGATATAGAAGCATCAGTAAACTGCAGTGCTTTTTATCAGAAAATCACAGGAAACAAATCTTTAGATGGTCAGTCAGTCGGACAAAAGGCCTACATATGAATGGACAAATCAAAAACTGATTCACTCTGTGTCTATGTGTGTGTGTGTGTGTGTGTGTGTATGTATGTGCATGTTTATGGGTGTAAAAGGCCCACTACTCTGACACACCACTACCCCTGTGTCTAAAACAATGTCTGTAAACATTTCCAAATGTCTTCCTTCATTGTCTTTACATTCCTTGCTTGCTCATAAACACACTGTAGTAACTCATGAATTAAATAAATGAATGGATTAAACACAATAGAGAATACATTCAAGTACATCAGTTCCTCAATACTGGAATGCAAGCAGGTTCTGCTTTTGCAGCTTGCACCACTCTATAGTCTGGTTGTTTGGTTTGTGGGCTTCAGTACGTGCACAGCATACCGTCAGTAACCACATGCACCTCACCAATCTATGCCCTGTAAACTGCACCAAAGTGCAAACCTGCTCAATAATATTGAATTATTGTGATCATTTGAGCAATCATGGAGCTCAGTGACACTAGTGTGTTTCACATGTAACCTCACTGCACCCTTTACTGCCCATACATATCCAACATAAACATGCCGACTGTCCAAGTCACACTCTGCCCACATCTATAGCAGCTGCGGGCTCACTGGTGCCCCCCTGAGGTTACACACCACAGGTTGTTTGAAGGTTATTTCAAAGTCGGCAGAGGTTGTCGTCTCATAGTGCGGTGAGTGTGCGGAACAGCTGAGTGAGGCAGAAGACGGAGGCGGTGAGCGCGGTGCACTGTTTGGCTAGCAGTTTGGTGCTCAGGTCCTGGCAGCTGCGCTTGCTGCTGGCACGCTCTGCTGCCAGACAGAAGTCCCTGAATGACCGAGCCACATCTGCCAGACCCGCAACTGCCTCGGCATTCCTCCGGTCACACCTGTCGCAACCGGAGAACCACAGGCATATGCCGGCCAACTCCACCAGGGTCCGGAAACTGTCAGCCAGGGAGTGAAGCATTTCCTCTGGGCTCTGTCCAATCCCCACCACTTTCTGGCAGCCAGACATCAGCCGCCGAGCCTCCAGTTGGAGCACTCGTTTGTTCTCTGTAAAGTGGGCGGGGCAGGTGTCCCTTGGGTGACGACCTCCATGACCTCCCACAGATCGGTCAGCATTGCTACTCTCCAGGATGGAGAGCAGCTGGTCCACGTCGACACGGAGCACTTGGAAACCTGTGGGAGGTTGTGGGTAGCGCTGCTGGCCTAGCCGACTGATAGTGTCCTTGTGCGTTTGAGACATGAAACAGTCAGAGGCCTCAGACAATGGTGAGAGGAGAGGACTCAGCTCAGAGGTAGAGGAGGAGAAAAGGATGGAGCGTGGAAAGGAGGGAGAGTGTGTGGAGGAGGTGGAGAGGAAGGAGGGAACAGGAGGGGAGGTCATGAGAGGAAGACCTGCTCCAGAAGTCTGAGTCACACCGCTACTCTGTGTGCGGCAGGAGAACTCATAAACTGTCAGCTCCTCATCAAAGCTGTCCCCCCCGCTGAAGCAGTTGGTGTAGACTGTCGGGCAACCGCAAGCGTCCAGTGGCACCTGCACACCCTCCACAACTGACTCACATCCAGATGCTAGCACAGAACTGCATCCAAACTCAGGCTTCAAGGGTAGGACAGGCTCCATCTCAGCTGGTGTCTTTGTCTGGGACGGGTCCTCGCAGATGGTAAACACCTTGCAGCCTGAGGAAAATGTTTTTGGTGAGTCTGAGTTCTGCTCTGTTGGTCTACAAAGACCCATTAAAGGCCTGTCAAGACTGGTCCTTCTTACTTTGTGCGTCTGACTATGAAAAGGGAATCCTGGCCCATTTAGATTCTGTGTGGTCACCACTATTGGAGTAGGGATGGAGGGTGAAGGAGTGGTAATTTTATAAACTGGAATGTCTTCACTTGGGCTTGTGACTTTCATCTGTGATGCCGGGGAATCTCTTATGGGGCCGGGAGTGTCCATCATTAGGCCTGTAGAATCTCTTTGGAGGCTGCTCAGTAAGGAGGTTGGAGGCTCTGTTATTGGTCCAGGAGTGGTCTTGTTATATTCGGTGTGGAAATCTTGATTTGTGTGTTGGAGTTTGGGTTCAGTCTGGACGGGCAACAATGAGCTGTTATCGTCCAACACCACCATCTCTGTTGCTTCCTTCACTTCTGATACCAAATGAGAACTGTTAGCTGAGGTTGTGTCCACAAAAAATGCCCCCTCCACTTCTAATCCTGTGACTGTTGTATCTGAATCATCTGACTCCACTGATTCTTCAATTGGGTCCATTTCAAAATCTATCGTTTGTGTGACATCGTGAACATCTGTTACTTGGATGGTGATCTCGTTGTTCCCCCTACTTTTGTCCTCAGTAGGACTCTCAGCAACATTTCCTATCCCAGCTTGGTTGAGGGTTTCTTGGGATCGCGATAAATAAAGGGGCAACATTTGAATCTTCCCCCTAAGTGTGGAGGCAGATAAGCTGCCCATGAAGCTGGGGGAACAAGACTGGAAGAGGAAGCGAGTTGGAGAAGGAGGCTCTTTGGAGACATCATGGATTGTGGTTGTGCTAGCTTTTGCTACACTGGGAGTAGCCAAACTACCTTTAGCTTCAGCACATGGCGTGCTGGATTCACTTCTAGGTTTATCCACATTTTGATCCGAGCATGACTCAGTTTCTTGCGTCACCTCACTTTTCAATGTAGCACCTGAATTATATGTGGGAGACGTGACACTTGTAGCAGCTCCAAGCTTTGCTGTGATGGAGTTTATAGCTCGAGTATATTCAGAATTCATGGGATAAATTCTTGTATGAGCTTCAGTATCGGTAAAAGACTTGCATATACTCATTTCAGACTCATCTTTACCTTCTGTAGTTGATTTAGCACTGCTGCTAGGCCTTATAGCTACAGTCCAATCATCTCTGTCAACAGCTTTTGTGTCACTTGAACTAGAATTTAGGGAATTGGTCATTTCATCATCATCAAAAACATTGTCTGAATTGGTGCTGTTGGATACTTCGTCGCTAGCAATCATGGTAGAATCAATACTGAAGGCTTCATATTCAATAATACTGGTTGGGATTTCTAAGTGCAATTGTGCTTTGTTGGTGTGATTTTGTTCACTAAGTGGCATCTCTTCAGAATTAGATAAAGACATTTCAGTTGAGCTTCTGGTGTTTTTGCCGTCTTCTTCTTCCCCTACGAAACAATCACTTTGGGATTTGTGAAGAACTGGTGTTGGGGGTAGAGGGGATGAGGGTGGAGGGGGTGGTGGTGAGTATGATGGACAATTTGAATGAACAATCTCATTATCAAGCATGTATTCCTCTGCATATGAGTTTTGCTCTGGGGTAATCAGACCAGCCAGGATGTTACTATCATTTTTATTCACATCTGTCAAACATTCAGGCGGTGGGTTGGCCTCTGGCTGCCTTTCAGCACCAATAAGAGGTCTTTTTGAGCTGGACGAATACTCTGTCACTCCCCCTTTACCCTCTTCTCCTGCATCTTCCCCCTTACCCTCCACTTCTGTGACTTCAGGCAAAAACATATGAGTATTGAACAGCCCATTCCCTGGCACACCTGTTGGCTCCTCTTCTTCACTCTCCGATTTCCCCTCATCCATCTCCTCCTGTCCCTCCCCTTCCTCCTTTCCGTCACCCCTCCGATCAGCACTCTCCTTCCCATCTGGATCCACTCTGCACCGGACGACAGTGATGGTAGGGGACACTGTCTTCAAGTGGTCTGTGACTGATTTGGATTCCATTGCGTCAGGTTCCATCTCCATTTCTTGCTTCCTGGTCCTGGAGAAGGCCTGTGGGTCTCTCGCCTGCCCGTGAGACCCAAATCTAGAAGGAGAATCTGGTTTGTGGGGGAGGGGTTTGGACAAAATAGGCTTTGACTCGAGCAGGGCTGGTTCCCCTTCAGAGTGAGTGAGGCAGGAGACGGTGGGACTGGGATTCCGGGTTTGCTTCGAAGGTTCAGGGTCAGAACTTAGCATCTGGGTATCACTGACTCCTGCCAAGAGGTTTTTATGAAGTCTGTTGGAGACCGGATCATGCTGAGATTGTGGATCTGGTTCTGGATATGACACCCTAGAAGTGTAATCAGTTTCCATGAAGGAACGCCGTTTACGGGATCTCTTTCTGAGCTGGTACAACGTTTCTCTGCCTCCTCCTTCCTCGTCTCCTTTTCTGTTCTCTTCTGGTTTCCCATCATTCATCCCTGTGCCAATAGCTGTAAGATAGAAAAAGAAATAGGTTGAACAAAACTTGTGTTTCAAACAAAGGGTATATGAAAATTAGCTTTTCATATTAACATTTACTAGTAAATATCACTCACTCATAACACTAAATAACTACTTATGAACAAATATCAACTCACTGACCAATTAACTTTTTAATCACGTCACAGTATTTCGCTCAATCTCTTTTTAGGTCAAAAATCATTCCAAAGTATTGTAAAAGTAAAGTATTTTTACTATTACAAAGATTAAAAAAGACTGAGGGGATGTTGTCAGTGTTTGTGTTTGATTGACAGCGGGAGGCTGAGCCCTTTCAGGGGCATGGAGGGACAAAGTACACAAACATACACTTAGAACTAAAGCTTATAGTAAAGGATAGACAGTGTTCTTTTAAGGATGATATAGAAAAATAAGAACGAAACCACTTAGCTTCTTGACTTTTGCAGGTAGTTTTCTAAACTGTGCAATGTGCAGCATTTAATCAGCTCATTAGCTCTTCCAAACTGCCCTTAGCAGTACATTTTCTTCCCTGGGGCAGAATGGTTGGTAGCTCATTCTGAAAGCTATGGTGCAGGACAAGACATGTCCTTATTTGCAGGTAAGAGGGAGGCATTAGCTAGAGAGGAAATGTGTTATTCAAAGTCTATGGTTTTGTTTTTTGTTGCGTCTCAGGCTATAGTCGGGCTGGCTGCATGGTGTCCACCTGCTTAATTTAACAGGCTATTTGCAAAGTTTTCCATCTCCAATTGGTTTATGCAAAGATAGAGTATTACAATCACAAAAGCAAAAAAAAGTGTCACTACTGCAATCAAATTTTTTCAGGAGATCATAGGACATGTGATTATTCATTACAGTTGGACTTAAAATGTTTATGACAAAGTTAAGTTGCAGATTAATGCTCCATATGAAACTTTCATTCATTAGTTTATTTATTTAGTAGAGTGTTGAATTATGGGTACTGCTAAAATGCTTCTTCATAAGAGCCAAAACCATAAACAGGCATCTATAGGCTGAATCTTAACAGCTGGCTGACCGCACCCAACATCACTGTTAGGTGCGGTCAGCTGTATGGTCTGCAATGTTCCTGCTAATGATACTACATTACCCTTTAGTGCATTGTGTCAATGCTTTTGCACAGTAACAACTTCAGCCACCAGATGGCAGCAATTTAAAGCCTGTTTTTAAATCATTCTTGAAACTGACAGCAAATGCTTGTGACCTTATGAATATGAGGCTAAAAGAGAGGCACACAAAGAAAACCGAATCACCTCTTGGCACAGCCCCCGAGGTCGGGTCTTCAGGTGAGGTGAAACGATCTCTGGCGTCAAAGAACTCCTCGTCAGAACTGCTGTCTCCAAAGCCAGGTGGTGGCTGGAGGATAGGGATCGGCTCCAGTTCTACCTGATCTCCCTCCACCGTCTCTCCCTCTCCTTCCTCATCATGATTCAGCAGGTGGGGGAGGCTGCGAGCGCTGTCGGGGGTGATGTTGGAGCACAGTTTGTAGTAGCAGCTTGCGTCACTTTGGTCAAAGTTAAACACAAACTCCGTGCGGGAGGAGGAAGAGGGAGGGGAAAGTGGATTTTCTTTAAAACTACCCTCCCCGCTTATGCTCCCTCCTTCTCCTGCTCTTCTCACCAACTCATCCATCTCTTTCCACACCCTCCTCCTCCTTCTCCTCAGTTCCTCTTCTTCGTCTTCGTCGTCGTCGCTGGCCTCCGGGGGGCTCGGCAGGTATTCCACGAGTCGGGAGAGCTCGGCGAAACACAGGGAGGTGTCATCAGAGCAGGGGGTGTCTGAACATCTTTTGAGGGGTGTGTTTGCCCACGTGGAGACGGATGTGAGGAGTTGGGGGTCGGCTCCGTCGCCTGACCTCCTGCAGCCCCCTTCTCCTCTGTCGTGAGTTGAGGGGTGGATAAGGGGATGGGAATGAGCAGGTGGGGGAGCGAGGAGGTGGGTCTGAGCGTGCCTATGGGAGTAAGGCTGAAGCTGGAGGGAGGAGTGCATGTGGGCATTGGGATGGATGGAAGAAGATGAACAGGTAATCAAGTCATCTTCCTCAAGGGCGTCAAGAGAGTCGGTGGAGGGGCTCGTGAGGACACGCGAGTCAGTATGACACGAATCGGATGCTTCTGATGCAGTCGGCTGTTCCTCTGCTGCTTGCACCCCTTCTCCACCTCCATTCTTACCTTCTTGTGCCTCTTTTTGTGTCCCCACTTTTTCCTGTTCCCTAGAGTCGTTGTTTGTTATCTCGATCTGTATCTGTCCGCCACCCTGCGCTCTCTCTGCCTCCTCTTTGTGCTCTGTGTCTTTATTCTTATCTGGTGGAGACTTTCTCTTTTCTGTGTCAGCATCCTTTTCTTCCTTCTGTTTTTTATCTGCCCATGGTTTATCACCCTTTTCTTTGCCATCTTTGTGTCTCCTTTTGTCCCTGTCTTTCCGTTTTCTTCCATCTGGGTCTGATGCGGATCTGACACGTGGGCAGGGCTTATCATCGTGAGACACAAGGGAGACCAGCGGCTCCATGTCCAGGTCTGAGGAGTTGTCTGAGTCACTACCACGCCGTGACACGTAACCTGCGAACATACATAAAATATAACAACATGAACAGCTGGTCAGTTACTTAGAGCCCACTTGTGTGCTGCTGTGAATGTGTGGATCTGTCTCTGTACCTTCCTCAGCAGACACTCTGTGTTTCTTGGAGAGGTCTATCCAGGGAAAGATGTTGAGGTTGGGGTCGACAAACACTCTACAGTACCCTGCTATTAGGCAGGACATATCCTTGGCTGCCACTGACTCCAGCAGTAATGTGATGGGCTTGGTATGAGAGAGGAGAGAAGATGATATGAGATGGGACAAGGAAAGAGAGGGAATGAAAAAGACAGTTTCAGCAGTGGAAAACTCAAAAGGGTCATGCATTAATATTGATGAAAAAGCAATTTCTACTTCTTTTCATGCTGATGTCTGCATGTTGTATACAAGGGGTTCACGAAACACTATAAACAGGTCAGGAGGAGAATTTTGAAGTAATTAATCACCACTAGAAACACTGCTACAGAGATGGGCCATCTTAGGTTGAACGCCAATTAGCTTGTGACCTGTGAGAAAGGTCTGGCAGTCAGCATGATGTGAGCTTTTAAAGCGACAACAGATGACTAACAGACCTCTTAAGAGGCTAAATCTCCTGTGACCATACTGCAGGTGCATCAAACTGAAAAAGCACAAACAAGGGGGAAAAAAGCAAAAATTACATAACTCTATTTGATACGTACAAAATAATGGAAATGCAGAAGCCAAATAGACAAACTGCACTACAACAATAGTTCAACAAATAATGCTAATTGGTACTCAACCTAGCATAAAGATCCTTTATCGCAGTGTTTATAATGCTGATTTAGTCACTTCAAAGTTAAAGTGCTTTTGATGCAGTTTATAACTTTATGTGTGTGTATGAGTGTGTGTGTGTGCGTGTGTGTGTGTATTACTGCTTCATACCTTGATGTCCTGCAGATATATTTTGACCAGGCTGACCTTGTCGGATTCAGGCAGCAACTCAATGCGCGTGATGCTGGTGAACTCTGTGAGAGTGGACAGGATGCTCAGTTTGTGGTTGACCACCTGACTCACCCCGTAGCGCGCCCCCACCAACAGGGTCACCATGGACTCCCTGTCCTGGAGCTGAAGGGTGGGGGGAGGGACATAAAAGAGGAAATGACAGAAACTTCAATTAACTGAATCTCAGCAGAAAGCGTTATATAAATAGCCAGTATACAGTCTTAAACCCAACCATCATGGTGGCACTGAAGGATTTCCCTCCAAATGATTTGAGGTCGCTCAGCTCCTCCAGATAGTTTATCCGCGCCTGATCGGCTGGCAGGCCCTTCTGCTTGGGATCGTGCTGTGATTGGCTCTTCTTCATGTGGTAGCCGATGGCCTTCCTCAGATCTTTCTCTCGCATGTTCCTCAACAATGTGGAAGACACAAAGTTCTCTATGCCCCACGTTTTTCTGAACAAACACACAAACACCAACTGGTAAAGTCTGTGTGCGTGTACATGTATGTTTGTAAGCTAAAACTCCAGTTGTACTATACAGCTTATGTGAGTGTGTAACTTTGAGTGTTGTAAATTAAAAGATGTGTGTGTACTCATTTGTGTGTATAGCAGGTAATGTACAAGAAAAGGTCGTTTTTAGTGTTAAAGCCTTGTTGGACAGTCGTTAATTCAATGATACCAGAGCAAAAATGTACTTAATGGACAAATAAACGTCATAAATATGAATTTCTTTCGACTCATGTTCTGTTTGAAATCAATAATATATTTGTTCTGTAACACACTCCTGATTTTAGGAGCTCTAGGATCAGAATTGAACTCCGTTAAGCTAAAAATGTGTGTATGTCTCACGTTATTATCTTCAGGTTGGTCTTTGGCGACTGTCCACAGCTCGCCAGCCTCTCCTGGATATGCAGCGCAGCGAGTCGCAGGGCGGTGTTACACCTCATCTCTACTGCAAAACGCTCCTGCAGCACATCATTCACCCCCTAACACACACACAAAGAAGAAGAAAGCACTGTTGGAACATCTCATGATTTACTTTTCAATAACATTAGGTGGTACATTTCTCCACAGTGGGACTAATAAAGGAATATATTATCTTAAAGCTCAAAATAAAATGTTGACATACTGTTGTAACAAGAACTTGTTGGCTATTTCTTTGTAATGGTGTGCTTAAGAAGTCAGCATTAAGCAGAAAATGTCTGTAGATCATACTGAATGTTGTATTTATTCAGTATTAATAATACAGCAGTATAGATTTCAAATTTACTTGCTGACAGACAAACACTCTTTAAAACCAATCATAGAACCACATGGAGGGTGTAAAACTGTGGTCTGCTGGCTGCTACTTTTCATTAAGGCAAGATGCTTCATCAGCAGCCACAACTAGACACAATGGATTTCCTGAGTTGTCAAAAAAACCTTCTGATTTGGTTTTTGACTTCTTCTTTCACAGGCAGCCTTGGCACATATGTAAAAAATAATCACATTAAAGGTTAAAACTGAGTTGGAATTCAAACAAACATTAAGACAGACTAGTGGTGTGGTGTGGATGGTGAGTTTAAGTGCAGTCTGGTGGTTTTCTGTGTGTCAGAGATTCATTGATCTACCTGCAAGTAGAGGTACTCGAAGGCAGTGGGGTCATCCTGCAGCAGAGTCTGGAGGGTTTTGGGCATGAAACAAACACGGAACAGACATCTGTAGTCGTGGGCCTCTTTCTTCTGCACCACCTGCACGCACACACACACGCACACACACACAAACAAGGGGAGTACAGGGAGTGAAACAAACTTTGCACCAAAAAGGCTGAACTGCTTTAAACTGTCAAAGATTAAACTTTCATTTAAGGAGAGAAGTAGACTTATTGTTATTAGTGTGTGTGTGTGTGTGTGTGTGTGTGTGTGTGTGTACCTGGTGTATCCTCTCCTCTTCATGTAAGAGCAGCAGTTTGGTGGCACTGTGTCGCTGCTCCAGCATCAGGGAGAAATGCTCGATACGGCTCAGAGACAGCTTTTCCTTCAGCGTCATCACAATGTCCTGATGCACAAAGAAAATCAGATCTTGAGAGACGACATTTTTTATCACATCAGGAAAAAATATTTGCTGAGGTGAGCTCAGCTGAGATTTGGAGGTCTCAGTGAGGCAAGGAAAAGATGGAGTAGTTGGCAAATCCATGAAATGGATATATCTAATACAGATAGAGGCTGAGGGAGTGAGTGAACTATATCAGTTGTAACCTTAAAAATTAGACTTTATATTAAATCCAATACTGTCCCAGTTATATGGTTATGTTTAAATATGGAGTTTACTGCAGCCTTTAAGCTACGTCACATTAATTCACATCCATAGAGGTGAATACAGACTGCTTGACTTCAGGTTAAGCACATCATAAACGTTGGCTTCACTACAGTTGATAAATATCCAGTATAATAAAACTGTAAGCCTGGATGTTGGTAATAATTAAGAATGGCAGTCAATATGGTCGACTGTATCATTGCACAGTACCTTGACTGTGGTGCTGGGTTCAAATTTAAAGGCCTTGGTCTGCCCGTTCTCCAGATACACCTTCAGGACATTAGGAAGGAAGAGCAGCGAATTGCCCTGCAAGCAAAACAAGAGGTCAGAGGTCATGGGAGGTGTCAGATGAAAATGTGAGCATCATAAAACCTGCTGGTCCAATAGGATTATGAGTAACACACAGATGGAGAGATATGAGAAGGAAACAAGAAAGAAAGATGTGTGCATGTGTGTGTTTGAGACACTACAATATAAAGATTTAATTGGATGTTTTATTTTGCCCGGGGAATGTTTGTCCTAGATACACTCAAGATGCTGCTTTTACACACAAAACTTATTTATATTTTGAAATAGTGGGAAGCCAGATTAAAAATATAAAATAGCATGTTTTGCATATTACAACACACTCGCGAGTGGAAAGAGAGAGATTAGGTGTCTCATTCTCAGCTCTGCTCACAGAGCTTTTCTTCACATCATATCCTCTTCTCCTCTGGCCTGTTTCTGTCGGCCCTGCATGTTCGCTGTAGTGAGTCATCTCTCTCTACCTCTTCCCTGTTCTCTTATGATTTTAGAAAGTGTTTTGCTGTATTGACACTGTGATGTAATGCAACATTGATGTCTGTGTGTTTTGAAGTTCAAACGGAGAAGCTTTCAGATTTAGACAACCCCTCCCTTGTCACCCTCCCATCTTCCATTTCTCCTGTTTTCTCTCCCATTTAACAGTGGTACCACTCCCCCCCCCGTCTCTTCTGTCTCCCTCTCTCTCTCCCTAATCCGATGTTTATTGTCTTGTAATCACAGACATTAGGGCGAGAGGATGAAGCAAATATCGATCCGCATTTTCTCTGTGATTAGTAATGGGCACTCCAGCCTGTGTGGTTTTCCTCATCCAGCTAATTTCACATCTGCTTGCAGGATGGGAACTCTGATCAACCAGAGCCAGGCTTATAAAAGAAAAACACAATACGGAAAAATACTGACCAATTAAAATATAATATACCTGACTATAATCAATCTTATTATAAAGAAAGCCATTATTCAAAATCTATAATACCTTAACTAAGCATAGAGCTGAAATGATTAATACATTGACAGAAATTGTATGTAACTGTTTTAATACTGATTCATTATTTATTTATTTATTTTTACAGCAAAAGTGTCTAATAATGAATGAATCTGGGTTTTGAAATTGAGAATTTGCTGCCACTCTTAGTCTTTCTGTTGTTCACAATTGTCCACACATAACCTGTGACCAGAGGCTGTAAATAGATATAAGTTTGTTTTAAAGGTGCAGTGTTTATAATTTGGTATCATCTAGTGGAACAGACTTGGCATTTAAATGGAATGTAATTTGTTTTAATTAGTGTATAATCACCTGAAAATAAGAATATCCATGTTTTCATGTTTTCATTATTATAGAAAGAGCTCTTTATTTATACATAGGGAGTGGGTCCTCTTCCACAGAGGCCGCCATGTTCTACAGTAGCCCAGAACGGACAAACCAAACACTGGCTCTAGAGAGGGACTTTTGCATTTTTTGTGATACCACTACTCGTCTTTCATGGGGTCACAATGAAAAGAGCTTGGAAATAATTCCTTTAAATGATAATACAGAGTTAGATACCAAAAAGCTTTTTCTGAAATGTCCTTTTGACAGTAGACAAAGAAAGTGTGAGGTTAGGGTGGACAAGCGTGAAACCCCATCCACATCTGATATTAAGCTGTGATCTGTATCTGGATATCTTATATGGATAAGGATAATAGAAATGCAAACACAACACTCTGCAATCAAAGCAGCAGGTCTGATAGTGTTGTAGCTGGATCACCTAATCAGGTGTAAATGAAGGTACAGTCTGTATATTTTGGCCACATTCTTAAGAAGAAACTACACCAAACAAGTTGAAAGGTCACCAAACTACCTTTTCCAGCTATCTCAAGTGAGTCTGAGAAAAAGCTACAGATGATGCATTCCTAAGCAAAGTACAAATAAGAGAAACCCATACTGCACCATCACCTCCCTTCATTGGGAACACACACAAGTTTGTAGACAAGTCCAGCAGCTCTGTCTAACTAGTTTGCATATTGAGATCTGATCACAATGCAGGAAATGAGAAAATGAGCAGGCTTATTAATAAAAGATGTTAAAGAAAGCACCCATAGTCCTGATTCATGCATCCAGATACAGATTGTGTATACATTGAATGTGAAGAAGACTTCTTCAGTGTCTCAAGGAAATGCTGCTAAACAGAGTTAACCCTGGAGAGAGGGATAAGGGATGTTTCAGACTCACTTGAGAGTGTCCATTGACTTCCACCTCCTCAGCAAAGTGAACTTTCACAGGATTGGACTTGAGCTTGGCCCTCTTCTCCGGTGTTATGAATGATGACTTTGGGCCCTGGGAGGAATACATGACAAAAAACAGTAAGGCATTATATTTTCATAATTGAATCAGTATTTAACATGATGCAAGTACAGTATATGTTCAGCAAAGCATAAAGTGGCACATATGAAGAAAATGGAAAGATTTGCAGCTTCCTTTATTTGCATTTCACTCAGGCTGGCAAGCACAATTGAATCCAGTAAATAACAGGTTATTAATATGAACCCAGGTAGTATATATACAGTAGTATATTCATTTTCTATAGTTGTTTCTTGTCTTATGTTACTTGAGTGTTAGAAAACTGTATGAACAACTAAAAGCCAATGATGATATTAAATATATCATTGATGCAAACAGTTTTAGTTATAGAACAAAAAGTTAGTAACAAAGACCTTTTTCATTACTGTGCATATTGTTACAGTTGGTGAATTAAAAGCACCAGAGGAAACTGTCAAACAATCCCCAGCTCTTTTATAATGTCTTAATCACTTAGATTTGCCTTGGTTTAGAACTCTTTTGATGGTTTCTTATCATGAATAGGAAGGGACAGTAGTTTTTTTCACCAACTGGAAGCGTCTCAAAAATCAGGTCAGGTCTCTCCCGGCCTGATCTCGAGGTCATCCATGCTTTTATTTAATCTCTTTTAGATTACTATAATTCATTGTATTCAGAGTTAAGCCAAAAAACGATCCCATGCCCTGAGCTGGTACTGGTCATACTGAAAGACAAGATCGCATCAGCCCTGTTTTAGCCTCTCTTCTCTGGTTAGCAGTAAGTTTTAGGATTGATTTTAAGATTTTACTGGTCACATTTAAAGCACTATAGTTCAGCTCCCAGCTACATCCCCTGTGAGGCCTCAGATCCTCGGGCAGGGCTATGCTGGCTGTTCCTAAGTCCCAGCTCTGGAGCTCCTTGCCCAAGAACCAGCAGGATCAGTGTCACCTTTTAAAGCATTTTATTAACTCTAGCACACCGTTTTTATTTACATGTCTTACCTGTATTATTGTAACTGTTGGTTTTTTTCTTCCTTTTAAAATGTTTATTCTTGGGGATTATTATTGTATTATTTGAATTGCCTGATTTTATTTGCCTTAGTCCTGAAATGTTTTAATCCTGCTTCAACCATGTAAAGCACTTTGTAACTTTGTTTTGAAAAGTGCTGTATAAATAAAGAATATTATATACTCATAAATATATAATGATAATATTGTGTATTATTGGTATTACAAAGATGAATATTTTCTGAGAAATGTTAATAATTCTTCAAAGCTCAGTAACAATGTCATGGAGGAGCTGTGAGCCATGAATCAGATGGTAAAGCTGCTTCCATCAGCAGAGCTGCTGATGAGAATCACGGTGGAGCAGCCATTTATTTACCGATCCACTTCACCTAAGTCCAAACGCATACGTCAACTTCACGCACACAGATTGAGGTATACAAGCTACATGCATGCGCGCGCACACACACAGATTGAGTGATCAGGAGAGCGTCTGTGTAAAGGGACAGGAAGAGCTGTGTGTGTGTGTGTGTGTGTGTGTGGGGCTGTTCAGGGGGTGTAACATGTTGTCACCGTTTACAGTGATGTAGTGGTGGGACCTTGGTGGCAGGATGGTTGTTAGCAATGACGCTTGACCCCAAGCCTCATTGACATGCTGATTTATGTGTTTGTTGATAACAGCATTTTAGAATCCCATGTGTATATAGACGGTGTGCATCTATAGCATGTAGGCATGTGTCAGACACTGTACATGCTCGTGTTTGCTTCAAAAGCTGAATGAAAAGTGGAAACTAGAGGTATAATCCAAACAGCCGTCATCAAATTAAAGGTAAAGTCAGCGATTCTAAACTAATCCCCTTTTGGTCAAATTCAGTGAATATCTCCTCACGGTCCGCCAACTGTTCTATGTTCAACAAAAAACAATCTGTACATACATAGTACTGGCTCTTTAAATGCATATAAACACAGTGGCTCGGTGCAAACCACACAACACTACTATGGCCAATCAGCAGGGGGCGTTCATGCTTGTTCACAGGACAGGAGAAAGTCATCAGAGCAGATGTCTCTGTGAGGAAATGACAGTCTCCTATATCCAGCACTAGTTGAATGGTGGGGGAGGACTGGTTAACAGGAGAGAAAGAGAGAGATTCACATAGCAAGTGTTTTCTCACAGATATGTTTCTTTTTTAATAAATCTATCGGTTCACAGTGCATCCAAGACACTCCTCACAAAGACAACACTATAAGTCTGTATCTGTCATATTCAGTGAAACGTAATCTGAGCTGTCAAGGAAGGTCTTGGCAATACAGATCCATACATTTGGGGGTGGGGCTTCTGAAGGAGCACAAAGGGAGGTGTATATTTGTTTGAGTGTTTAGTTCAAATATCAACAATCTTTCTCTAAAATGACTGACTCTACCTTTATGTGTCTACCAGTGTGGACATTTCAGTGAAATATGTTTGTATGTGTTGTAGACTCACCAGCATTGTTCTGAGGATAGTCATTGTCAAAGTGTCTTGACACTCCCTGAAAAGAAAAGAAGAGGGTGGCTGGTAAGGTCATGTTAGTGGAGTTGTGTTGCACATAGCTTACGTTTTTTGTTTTTTTTTGTACATACACTCGTGCATACAGTATGTGTGTGTGCAGACCTGATTATTTCAGCAGCTTGCTCCGGGGTCAGGTCATCGACAGCAACGTTATTGATCTTCACAAGCTGGTCGCCAGGGACGAGACGGCCATCTGCAGGACCACCTGGACACACAAAATGTCCTTGTGTTGTCATGCCTGAGAGTGTTCAATTGGTGCATGTTTATACCGCAACTGGGGCTGGTGACAGGCGGTATGTTGTATTCTACTCTTCTCCTTTCATCTCACACTGATGCATAATTTTTCACACAGCTCTCCAAACCCAGCCATTAAAGAGGACCAGCAATCTAATTGTTGTACTGACAATTTAGGGTATTACTGACCACTTAGTCACTAGTGTACACGACTAAAATTCAAACAATGCACTGTACACTCTATAACAGTTGCAGAGCAGTCACTAATACTACTGTAACAACATTAGGGGCAAAACAAATGGATAGATGGAGGAAAAACCTTTTACAGTCCGTAGTGTTAGAGCAGATTTATACAGTAACAGTTCAGTTATGACCAAAGGTAACAATAGATGTTCATAGCAGGAGATGATATTTTGTACATCCTTTGCTCAACAGCTGTTCCAATCCTGCAGATGATGCTGTCCCTTACTATATTTGCAAAATTTGACTGAAAGACGATACAAATCTCGTTAAGAATGGAATGGCATTAGTGAACATATGTTGTACACTATTAAGGCATTAATAGCGCACTGAGAATTCCTAAAGCTTTGTGCCATTATGCTGAATGCTTGCAAGATTAAATTTATAGAACTAATGGTAGCTCTAATTTAGTTTATTTTATTTGTACACAACGTCACAAAAAAAAAGAAAGAAAAAGGATTCATTTTCAACAAGTAATATCCTGGGGGAAAGTGTGTAAGCATGTAAAGGTCTGAACTGGGTGTTTACCCTGAGATTTCACCATATAAATGCTAAAAGACAAAACGCTGGTGCATAAATTAAATTGTAATTTCCGGCAATCTGAAATGGGCTCGTTGGCAGGAGAACAACAATCCTGCTTCTGACTGTAGCATCATCCTCAGCATATTTTTGTTTTTGAGATAACCCTCTAATGATGTTATACTGTAATGTTATTGCATGATTTTACATCCAAAATGAATATGGACAGATGCAGGTGACAAATGCTTTTAGATTAAGGATTCATATTTCACTGTCAAGATGCAACAGCACATGATCCGAGAGACAGAAAGAGGAAAAAGTGAGCCAAGGCTTAGCAGGGCCACTGGAGACATGAGCAACAGTGTGTATGTGTGTGTGTGTGTGTGTGTGTGTGTGTGTGTGTGTGTGTGTGTATGTGTGTATGTGTGTGTGTGTGTGTGTGGGGGGGGGGGGCAAGCAGAAGCAGATGGTGACAGGGCAGACTTGAGCCAGACAGGAGAAAGCGAAGTAATCTGCCCCTAGACCTCGGTGGGACTCAGACCCTGTTGGCTCTGTAACTCAGCAGACAAACTGCACTTCAGAATACAAAACATAGGCAGGATATAGTACACAGCATTCATTTATTTATTCTTAGGTAATCATGCAATAATCATTGACTGACATTAAAATAATCTGCAAAATTGAGAATACTTATTAAGTAGCGTTTTTTTAAATATATGCAGCAGTTATGTTTTCTTCATGCATTTGATTTCTGTAAGTTAGTATATTAAGTGCAATGATGGAAACTATGTGATTATCAATAACTATAGCACATTCATGGAGCTCTAGCTTCTGGCTGAAGTACTCAATAATGAACCTTGTTGTGGTGCTATACAAATTATAGTTGATGTATATTTGATAGTTGGTGACAGTAAAAATGGTGATAGCTCATTTATTAGTTTGTGAGATGTGTGCATGATGTTTATGTATTTTTGTTTTAACTTTTAGTGGAAAGAAAAGCTAGAATTAAATTTTTGCTCAATGCAAAAATATTAGTCACTCAAATGATATGTATATGGGAAATAAAAATCATAGCCATCTTCTCATTCCCAGAAATATCCTATACTAGTCTGTATTGTTAACATACATGTATTGTTAACATACATGTTAACAATAATATACGTGTATTCAGTTAATATGTGCATAAATGAGCACAGGATTATTATTGATTGATGTCACAAATCTGACAAAGATTTAGGATCTTGTTGTTTTTGTATTTTTTTTCAGACAGATCCATAAACCATATATGTATTGGAGGAGTTGTGTATACACATCATATGATAAAACATAGTGAAGGCAGTGATGGTGAATTCAGCAAAAGTTCAGTCACTTTTGAATGATTGACTTTTCATGGCTCACAGATTGGCATCAGCTCTAAAGGGCAATTAATCCTAAACTGAGTTAGAGGTGTGAGAGCTGTAAGTAAATCATATTCTATTTTGGGACTGAAGAACTGTAAGACTGCAGCTCTCCTTTAGATGTGACAGCATTAACAGCAGCACATGGTACAGACAGTACAAACTGACTGGGAGATGACACGAAGGTGCTGTGCCATGGGATACAGTAGTGGTGACATGTCAAACTATTACTGCTGACACACCCTTAAATCCCAAACTTAATTTAAATCAGAGGACGTTTTGCCCTGAGTTAACCCTCCAAGGCACACCTCAGACTATTTGCTAATCCTACCTCTGGTGAGATTCTAACAGACAGAGTGGAAACTCAATAACACCTGTAATATTAACCATCTGTTGCATAGTATACAGTGCATAAAGCATCTGATTGGTAAAGGTTCTTGTGGACAGTGGCAGCACTGTCTGAGAGTCTGAGTTAAGGGCAAAAACTCCCTCCCTTTACAAAAAATCATTTTGCTTCCTCATATACTGAAGATGCTTTACTTGCACTCATGCATGCACGCATGCATACAATGCCAGTCCCACAATACATTTCACTTTGTTAATGTGATTCTGTGTGCATGTATGCAGAATGAGCATATTGGACTCCCTTGGAGATTCCACTTTTTACAGTTTGTTTTGTATGCTGGCCAGAGGCCTACACTGGTCTGGCACAGCTCCATTTGTGCACTTGCTGAGGAGACTTGCTGTAATCTATGTGGGTTCTAGAAAGAAGAGAGAGGATGAACCATTCTTTTTTTCTTTTCTGCAAGAACAGAATATTCAATTTTAATACTCTACTATTAATTATTCTACAAATTATGGCCACATACTTGGTTGGAGTCTGTCTGAATTTATTTTATGCCAATGCTGTCATTCCAGATCCTTACATAAGACAGGAAGTTAAGACTTATGTTGTGCTTATTGTCAGTCATTTGAGAGACAGAGATGGCTTGTGACTCAAAGGTTTCTATGTTGAATGCTGAGACAGACAGTAAAAAAAAAAAAAATCCATGTAACAGTGCTGAGCAGCTCCTGTTAGTTAGTATGTTCTGGGTCTGTCCAATGATTTCATCATTGCACAGTATGGCCCTGAAGAGACCCCTAGGCTGTCTTCACCATGTTACATTCATCTCTACTGTACAGTGAATATGGACATAGAACAGCTACTCTACCCTCATTTGGGTGGGACAGGCTATTCTAAGGCTGCTGCCGTCAATAACAGGCACTGACAGACCAAAAGACTGCAGACCTTGGCAATGGAAACTGGCTCTTGGCACATAAAATGCGATCTCTGTGGGGGAAAGAGCCTGAGCTGGGGTGGGGAAGATGAGATGTAGCAACCAGAGCTAAACTCCCCTAAGTGTCCCCAATTAAACCAAACTCACCAGTGTGAGAGGTGCTGCATTGTTTTTAGAGACAAGACACATTGAGGTGGATAGAAGGACAGTTATTTATGCATCTGCTGTGCACTTAACAAGATTTCAGACTACAGGTACTTGGCCTTTTTGTAGAAGGTGAATGTGGAACTAGGGACACGACACAGGTCTTACTAACAGCGGCACTGACAGTGTTCAAAATGATGGAAATACCTGGAGGGGTGAGTCATAGTACCAGACCACCTTGATTCAAAGTCCAAGATCAGCTTTTTAAAAAATGTTTCTGTTCATATTTCATACCTGGGGAGATGTCCTGCACCAGGATGGGAGTCTGGGGGGACAGAGTGAGGCCATGAGAATTGAGGTTTGGGTCCCGCTGGATCTGAACATTGAAGCGAAAGGGGTAATTCCTCTGATCGGAGCCACTGGCCTCGTTCTTTCCATCTATTGTGACCCTGTCTCTGGAGGATAATAAGAAAAAAGAAAAAACATATTTGTAATTGTGCAATGGCAGTTTAATATTTGCATATATGCATATATGTATGTATTAGAAAAATAAAGACAGACAGTATCAAATGTAGCATACTTTATTCTTTTGAAAAAAGATATTTGGTGGGTCACTAATGTGGACATTTTAAGACCTCCATGATTTCACACAGGAGCCTCTCTCAGTCAAAAAACATACAGGTCAGACGAAACAGAAGATCTACATTAACAATTCTTTAAATACAAATGTGCATGTAAACATGAGCATTAATTAAAATAAGACAAAACAGAGGTTTACCTGCTCAGAGAGTGAGACCTGCTGCCTAGGTCTCGGGACCGCCTCAGCCATCGTCCAACCACCTGCTCGACCCTACTGGTCCTGCGGGAAGGGGAGCGGCTCCTGTCCTGCACCTCCATTTACCTGGCAGGGGGCAAAGGTCAAATGAGTCATACATATAATTAAAAATTGCTTGAATGGCTCAAGAATACATGTAAAATATGGCTGGTCATGATTATGTACATTGGTAGATGTAGCTAGCTTAAGCACTTCAACAGCTGTTAAGAGAGGCATTTGACCTCACTCTGAATGTTTCTGGAACCACCCACAATGCTCTGAATCTAGTCCTATCAAAAGAACTCAATATTGCTGCTTTCCCTGTACAACACAAGAATACTTGAACCATCAAAAACATACTATTGATAGTAATATAATTGAAACTTCTAAGAAAACTGTAAATGAGTTTTTGTTGTTCATTGCATCACCAACTAAAGATCTACAGACCTAAAGAACTAGCACTCAAAAATACAAAATATCATTAATAACATTGCTCCTGTTAAAAATAAAGACACAGAAAAACAAAAAGCCCTCTGGAGAGATGGAGTGATCGTTAGGCAGTCAAAGAGAAAGTATCGGCAGGCAAAACGACAGTGGATAGACTGAATGATTACAACAAAGAAATTAAATGGGCCAGAGAGTTTGTCTGTCTCCTCTAAAATCATTAATAAATAATAAGTCAAAACATTAGTGGCTCAAAATCCATTAATGAACACACCAAAAAATCTATCAGAGCTGTCAATGATCTGCATATCATTCATAGTTAGTAGATACATATGGGAGGCACTGGGAAACATCTTCAGTGATGTTCCTGAGGTCATTGGGTGTTTCGGGTCTTTCAACATCAGACACCTTTTCTCAGGTGACCCAGCCAAACCCTGATCAGACCCTGGCTTGTGTCCCAGCAGCATTGGCCCACGTGTGGGACATCTTGAACCACAGCCATCTGGAGGCTCTTTCAGCGGCTTTTCTTTTAGCCAACCCAGTTATGCCAAGCAGGGTGTAGTGTAGGGAGTTAGCTCAGTGAGCGACTAGCAAAACCTCTACACCCCACCTAGACGGGCTCGCAGCAAACCTTCCATCCTCATCTATATATATACATATATATATGATAAAATAAAATATCAGTTCTTGTGGTCCTGGATCTCAATGCTGCTTTTGACACTGTTGACCACTGGAGAGGTCAGAAAAATGGCTTGACATATCCAGGCTTGTTCTAAACTTGTTCAGCACCTACCAACAGGGACAGGCAGTTCTCTGTGTGTGTTTGAGTGAGTATTATGAGTGGAGTGCTCCAAGCTTCAATTCTTGGGCCACTGTTCACATTGTACAAAATCACAAAATGAACTGCTGTAATGCTTCACAGCTGTCAGTCTATGGCTACGTTCTGTGTATGTGTGTGTGTGTGTGTGTTTTGTATATGTTGACATTTGTATATTCTTCTTATATAACTGCACTAAAACATGTTCATGTATATTTATCAGTCTATGGACTGTGGTATATAAATGAAGTTTGACCAGACTCAACATGAATAACAATGTGTAGGTGACATGAATAGCCAACTTAATACATGTTTTCTGGATGAATCCAAACAGAAAACATGAAATTAAATGTTGATGATAAAAAGCAGGTTTTCTGTTTGTTTCTTTGTGTTAATCTGTGTTTTCATGAGACAACACCAGCTGTAAAATCCAACTCCATGTTTGCCATCCGACACAAGATGCAAGTTATTTGCAGGCGTGAAAAGAACCTGCAAAGAGTAATGCTTAAGAGACACAGTGGACAGAACAAAACAAGCGTGCACACACACACACACATGCATGCACACGCACGCACGCACGCACGCACACACACACACACACACACACACACACACATTAGGCTTGGCAGTAGGACTTCTGGGTATTAGACATGGTCTGAGGCCAACAATGATGTCACTTGTGGCTTCATGCAGTGTAATGGGCTCTTAGCCAGTGTTATGAGCCAATTGCTTGCATGTTACGTCTGAGCTTCAATAAACATCAATATCAATAATTCCTAATTCCCCTATAACTGTGGTATCTCCTTTAAATGGGTCCCTGTTGTTTTTGCTGTGAGGCAGGTGGTCATCATAAATGATTGCTGACAGGCTGTGGTGATTGGTGAGTTGGATGTAATGGACAAGGCCTCTGGTGTCTGTGGTGTTTAGTCCAGCTAATTGGTTCCTTGTGGAACCACACATACGCAGTATTTTAGGTAATGCCATATGAGCTTACACACACGTGCTGTTTGTCTTTATATCCTTGTGAGGACACTCGTTGACATCATGCATTACCCTTCCTTAAACTGAATGTAAACCCAATTTTAACCTTTACCTTAAAACTAAGTTGAAAGAGTAAAATTGCTCTTTGAAGTTGTCCTCACAACACAGAAACGTCCACATGATGCTGTTTTTCAACTGAAATTGGCTCTGACAAAGATTTAAAAAAGACATGCGCAGACACACACACCTGCCCATTACTGCAAGTGCAATCAAACCTTTGCGAGTACAAAGTCAATATGCATTGATATTAAGGAAACAACCAGTTCAACAAATGTAAAACATGTAGAAAAGTTATATTCCCACCTGCTTTGTCCCATCTGCTATACACTAATAGTGAAAGCTAATAGCAAACTGTTACAAACACGTGAAAACAAAAGCTGTGTGTATGTAGTCTAAACGTTTATCTTTGCCACAAATCTTAAAATTTTACAAATCCTTGAAAATAACAGGCTGAGACAAACCAGCTCCTCCTCTCTCTACCAACAGTACCTGTGGCAGTGAATCATAACAGAAGCAGAAAGAGGAGGACAGGATGAATGAATACTATGAATGATACCGACTGGTGTCAGTATTAGATAACAGCATCAGTGGTGTCTTCTTCAGTCTTTTTCAAACGCTGGTCTCTGAGTCAGTTTGATGCCAGACTAGACAAAATCTCCATGTGTTCACAGATGAGAACCCAGCTGTGTAACTACAACTAATGAATTTGCTGCTCTGATCAACATCGCTAGAGATGGTTTCACCTCCTCAAAACCAGCTTGAAGAGAAGATGGAGATAATCAGCTCTCCATACCTTAAGAAAAAAGGTGGTCAGGTTAAATTCTTTTTATTTCTCTGTGTGACTCAGAGACATGCGTTTCCTGTTGTTCTATGTGAGTCCAGTGTTTCCCACATCTCTATAACAAAGCTGGCCAGTGCAAAGTTAACATGCCACAATGGTTGTATGGGTCATGAGGTTGAAATAAACTGCAACTTTCCTTTAACTATTGATCGCTGGCCAAAAACAAAAGCTGCCAGGTTTTGTGCTTTTGCTTTTTAAGTGAAGCTGCAGAGGCTCGCCAAAAGACATAAACATTAGCATGGAATACAAGTATTTGCTCTCAAAGTCTTCAACTCCCTCTCGCACAAACACACACAAACACACACACAACCATCCTCCGTGCCTGACGACTGAGTCAGACAAAGACTTGGTCATTAGCTGTTACCTAATACCCCCTTCACATCATCAAAGGCTGAATTTACTAGACTGTGACTAGGAAGCAGATACTCGGGTGGGGAGCATTCATGTAGAATCACCTTTCTATGAAGTAAGTGGTCAGTAAAGTTATTCATGAATGAATGAGGGCAAATGAATGGATGCTTACAAAAGGGATGAATGAATAAATGTAAAAATGCATATGTGGATGAATGAATGAATGAGTTAGAGAGCGTCAAATGGACTAAGAATGATAAAGGACAACAAATAGAGGAGGGATGAACTCATTAACTGATGCATGGATGGATGGATGGATGGATGGATGGATGGAATGAATGAATGAGTGAATGATCTCAGCAGGCCTGCAGCTGCAGGAAGGAATCTCCCCCAGACGGACGTTGCTGATGATGGGCATTAGCACCATCCATTAGAGGAAACAAGAGGGCGGGGAGGGAGAGGAGTAAAAAGAAAGGAAAGAAGAGAAAGGTATCCAGTGCATCAGGTACAGTATGACGTGACAAGGCCAAAAACAGAATGAAAGGAGGATGTAAAAGAGAGAGAGAGAGAGAGAGAGAAGTGTGATAAAAGGTGAAAGAAGAGGAGGGCTTAGTGATAAAAGTGTTGAGTGACACAGTCAGACAGCGATGTCTCCTGGGGGATCTTGAGTCATAAGCACATTATCCATCCATCTGTCTGTGAATACCCTCTCATTCTCCGCTTCTCTTTCTCTCTCTCTCGTTCTTTTCATCCTATTGGCCCCTCGCTTCTGTCTCTTCCATATCTCGCTCTTCCTGTTTGCTTCGCTCGCAGTATTTCGCTGCTCAGGTTACAGAGACACAATGCATAAGTGTACTTAAGCATGTCGGGGGTCAGAATATATCCACCATCACTCCAGCGTGGTGATTTCACAAGAGAAACGGATACTGTACACAAATACAAAGACACACACGCAGTGAACGCTCTGGAGCCCTGAAATCGTGGATTTCCAGAGGGGAGACTTCCTTCGAGAAGGGGATAATGAGAGATGGGTTACAGCCAAAATGTCTGTGCACACTGTGACAAATGCTGCATACACACCCAAGCCACTGTGGCTTTGATTAACTCTGTATACATATAAATAAATAAATAAATATGCAAGTAGAAGCCCAGCTACTCTGGCAATTGCAATTGTCCTTTTTGTAACCATGGAGTTCAAGATAGGAGATTGAGACAGGAAATGTGGGCAGACCTTTTTTTTTTATCAGGTGTAACATTAGAAGCTGCTGGGAATATAACACTGTACTTCCCTCTCATGTCAATCACAAATGTATGTGGAGAGTTTGACACTAGTAGGTTGTTCTCAGATTCATCTGGTTTTTCTGTGCTCACCTTAGATCTGAGTTTAAACCATGTACCTCAGCAGGAAGTGTGACACCGCAGCTAGCATGAAGCCAGTCCTGGTCCAGTATATAACTTACACAAGTACGCACACACTGAGAACTGACTTTTGAGTAAAGTAGGAGACATCCTACTGCATGTCTTCTAGCAGTCAAACTCAATATTTTGCTCAGTGACAAATAAAGATTACAAGATGAGCAATTAAAAATATCTAAAAAATGTTTTAAAGCAGCATCAGGTTTGTTAATATTTACAGTTTGTATTTGTGTTGGTTTTATGTCATTTGAAATGACATTTGCACCATCTTTTACCTGAAAATGTCAAATGGTGTAACCACAAAAGAATGATAAATATTAAATATTTAATCCACCTACAGTTTATTTAAGTGTACTTATACAAATAATTACTGGTCTCCCTGATTCTCCAGATGAAATGTAATATTTAGAACAATAGTATTCCATTAGCTTTATTTAATATAAAAGTTATAATGTAAGATCATGCCAAACTAGTTGATATGGTGTTTTATTGACTATTTACTGTTTTTAAGCAAGTTAAATTATTTGGTACAAAGTTTCTATGGTTACACCACTTAGACATGTTTGCCATAATCCTCTAATATATTCTCTCAAAATGGATTAAAAGCGGAAATTTGATGCTGGGTCCACAATAAAAGAATGTGTGCAAGTAATTTATTTTTTATTAATTTATTAAACTAATTTATTTAGTTTATTTTTAAATTTTAACCCCCTTAAATTTGACTAAACCACCTTGACACAAAAAACCTAATTGACCCATTTTCATATTCATAGAGTAGGTTTTTCAGTGACGGAGCAGAAGTAGATGTCATTTTAAGGATTTGAATAATTTCCTTTGTGAAAAAACTATATTTGAGATTTTTTTTTCAAACCATAGTACTTTCATATATGTTAAAATATCTAGAGGAGATTGATGTGCTTGTATATGAATCTCAAAAGGTATACAAGATGTTTTTAAGTCATGAGATAGAATTAGGAAAGAAAGTCTTGTGAATGGTTTCTATGTTGAATCCTGGAACTGACTGTTGCTTTCACACTTAAAGTTCTGTACTAAACTCACACTGACTTATTACAAATGAAGCCAGAGATCTAAACAGGAAGTTGTATGGACTGATAGACTATTTTAGTGACTGTCATTTTGTATCATCAGTGCCATGTCTGGGAGAAAATGAAGACAAAGTTTATTCGGGGAATGTTAAAGGATCTCGCTGCCCTTTATTCCACCTTATGCATTTATTTATCTACTCTAGTGGTCACAAAGAGCTCACAAAGACATAAGTGGCTATGATCATTATTAGGCTAGACTGTGTCTGGACCACAAATGACATAGATAATGATGGATAACTGGAAACAAGATGAAAAGATGATGTTTTGTATTGTGATATCAGGAAAAAGTTGCAGTTTCATGAGGAACTATCGAAATGACACAGAATAGAAGACGAGCACAACACATTTCTTCAACTCCTTTTCCCTTTCTGATATATCAGGGAAAATCCCTGCGCTCATGCTGATGCAAATATGCGTTACCATGGCTACCAAATAATCTTGCATAATGCTTTAGTTTACCTTTACAATGCATACTGCTAATGGAATCGCTTACTTGACAGTTCCCATATATTAATTTCATATTCTCCCTATTATGCATGAGGGTATTATCATTTATATCTATTCTCTTCATTTTTTAAGTGAAGGACTTCAGCAGCCTGTAGAGAACAGGCATATTTATCTTTCATAGTGCCATCAAATAATCATGTTCATGGGTGTGTTATTGTGTCCACACCCGCACTGTTGGGAACATGCACAGTCTGCAGCAGCACCATAACGCTGCCAAGAGCTGATATTATTTCAAATCACAATGATGTACACAATAACACCATCCTAGTACACTGAATAAGAGTGCATTGTGGCTGCAGAATATATTTTCCTTATTGTTTCACTGTAGTGTTGCATGTAATTAGATATGGGTACATTCAACCAAAATAACAACACTGTCAAACTAGGAACAAAACCATAGATTAAGTCTTTATAAGCTTGTATAATTGTGAATTCCTCACAATTGTTTCCTGTTTAATTGCAGAGTAACTGGGATGCCAGCTTCTCCTGCTGCACCTATTTTAGTGCAGGATGAGGTCCCAAAACCCCAAATGAGACAAACTGTAAAAAAAAGTGTGATTGACTGAGCTAGAAATATCTCAACATAATGTCATATCCAGGGTTTCCCCAGGTTACTCTCTGAGCTGAATTACTGATGCAACTGATGTGGAGCTAAAGTAAAAGCTCAATCTGAGCTGGTCGACGTCTAACTTCCAACTAACTTGATTTTAACAGTATTGGATAAATCGTGCGTCCAGCTGGTGATGATCAAACTCATAACTAAAGTTTTATTTTTATCTAACATTATGACGTGCTCTGAATCCACCATAACTATCAATGTTATTATTTGATAATGATCTAAACAGTTGCCTCGCTCATTAAGTACTGAATGACCTTTGCTGTGACAATTAATGCCTCTGCATTCCTCCCCAAAAAGGTTAAAAGTGTAATTATATCTTCTGACATTACCAGGGATGTCTTTATTTCATTCTAAGTGCCTGTGATGTAACACACAGTAAGAAAGCCTAATGTCATCTCCTAGCAATGAAGTGTTTTCCGGTTTGGATTTTTCCTCTAATACTGAGGCTGGGGCTGGGCAGGGAAACAAATGCTGCAGAGAAACAAACACACACACACACACACACACACACACACACACACACACACACACACACACACACACAAGCAGACTAATGGGGCTGCAGCAGCACTTATAGATTATCCCCCACTGCCCACACTTAATGCTCTCTCTTGTACATTTATTCATTCGCTATTCTTCATCTCAATATTCTTCTCTGTATATGACTTTTCATTTCACACATACTTAAAGTGAATTAGTATTAGTAATACATGCTACAGGTCAAAATATCTGCTGTGAAAAATGCTTATTGTTTCGTTTGGCCACTAGTGGCAGGGACATTATGAAACACATTAACCATGTGAATTCAGGTACATAACATACTGTGTGGGAAAGTAGTGTAGTAGCTAGTTTAGTCTAGTCTAGTATATTCTAGCCTCGTCATTGCCTCTCTGACCATGTGTTGTCACTATGCATGTTAATGTTTTCACAATATTGGTTTTATTCAGTCAGCTGAAGTAGCTTTATCTAACTACAAACAGTTAACTGGGATAACTAAACACAAGTTGCAGCTTTGTTATAATCACACAGTGATTGCAGTGTTAGGAAGTTTATTTACTTAATGACTGGTTAAAGGCTGATTTATGCTTCAGACCCCTACGCCGTAGCCTGATGTGCACCTCCAAAAAATCCTAACTACGCGTCACGGCAACGCGGACCGCAAGGGCTGTGAACAAAAGGTATGTGTTTTCTGTTATTAGCGCAAATAGTGCAATGCTACATGCTAATGTGACCGGAAGATAAACAAGAATACAGAGACTCCTCTGAAACCATTCACACACATGCACACACTCACACCCCCTAGTAACACGTTCCCTCGATGTAGAACTTCGAAAGGACAGCGGCGACATTGGTGTGGCGACGGCGTAGCAACGGCATCGCTCTGACGCAGAAGCATAAATCAGCCTTAACTTGTTTAAAATATAACTGTTTTAAACATTTAAATTGGGTAATAAATCTGAATACTCAAAAGGCACCTGTTAGCAAGCTAGCAGTGAATAGATTAAACATAAATGTGTACACTAACCTGCTGAACGGGCACTGAGCAAAACATACAGCTAAATTACATCATTGGGGAGGGAGTTACTTTATTGTCTGTGACTAGTTGTGGTTACATTAACTTACCTGTTGACGTTCCTCAGGTCCTTAAACCACCTTTACACTACACAGTAATGTAAAGCCCTTCTGATTTCAGAAGGAAAATATTGTTGGCAGTCATTGGTGGCTTAGAGTTAAGTGGCAGATGAGAGTTGGTGCAAATTCAAACTAAAGAACCAATCAAAAACAATGCTCAAAATATCAGTGCATACTGCTAAATGAATGGAGCCTGTCTAGACATACATTATATTGCCAAAAGTATTGGCTCACCCGCCTTGACTCGCATATGAACTTAAGTGACATCCCATTCTTAGTCCATAGAGTTTAATATGACGTTGGTCCGCGCTTTGCAGCTATAACAGCTTCAACTCTTCTGGGAAGGTTTTCCACAAGGTTTAGGAGTGTGTTTATGGGAATTTCTGACCATTCTTCTAGGAGCGCATTTGTGAGGTCACACACTGATGTTGGATGAGAAGGCCTGGCTCTCAGTCTCCGCTCTAATTCATCCCAAAGGTGTTGTATCGGGTTGAGGTCAGGACTCCAAACTCTCTCATCCATGTCTTTATGGACCTTGCTTTGTGCACTGGTGCACATCCATCCAGGCAGCCCCCCTTATAACTGTACATATGCAGTTTCCTCTAAGTGAATTAGCCAAAGCAAATTAGTAGTATACAAACATATATGAGGTGACTGCAGGGCATATACTGAAACATGCATTACTTACAACTTGATACACAGCTTTTGCATAATGCTTTGAATGCACACACACACACACTCACGCACGCACGTTACATACACACACACACAGGAGGCACATGGGATTACAGATTGTGTCTGCAGGCTCTGACAGGGACTTTGTGCGTCACTCCCGCTGAGCCAGATTAGACTGAGCTTCACCTCAACCTCCCAGGTCTGTTTAGGGCAACAGATACCGTCTAGTTCTTTTCTCACTGTCTCTGTCTAACTCTCTCTCTCTCTCACACTTTCCCAATCCCTTAATCCCATCATCTTTATTTTTGGGCACACACATATGCGCAAAATTGTGTTTCATATTCTCAATAAGAGACGGAGACAGATGGACACACACACCTGCTCTCCGCCCTGTGTATCAGGGCTCCATGAGGGTGCCAGTTACAGTCCCGCTCCGCTTTCTCTCCGTCCATTGTTCTGCTGAGGATGACCGGGGTGACGCGTCTTCATCTCCTGGTGAAAAACACGTCAGAGTTAAGAGTTAGGGTACGCTGTGGTGTACTTGGGATTGTTGTAGTCTGAATCAGGCGGTCAGACACAGGCAGAAACAGATCTAGTACTGTAGAGCAGACAGGTGCAAGAGTGTCACCATCAGTGTTATATACTATTAATGACTGTTCCATGCACCGCTCATGATTTTCATCTGAAAGGAAGGTGGTAAGCGATGAAGAGGGAAGCGAACAATGGAGGGGGGAGCTTCCCTCTTCATTCACAGGCGCTAATCAAACAACTCGGTGATCATCACAGTAAAAGGGGGAGAAGGGATGAGTAGATGAGAGCGCAGAGGAGGAGGGGGAAGAGATAAAATTAGTAGACAAGAACAGACACACACTTTCCCATCAGAGAGTTCGATAGAGGCATAGACGTCGGGAAATAGGTATGGGTCCGGAAATGAACGAGGGAGTCCAAAGTAGGGAGACGGAGAGGGGAGGAGAGGAGAAAGATGGAAAGATGAGGACGAGGGGGGGAAAAAAAGAAAAAAGACAGCAGGGCTCCATCACAACAGGATTGGGCCTGCCTGGGCTGCTTGTGCTGTTTGCGGAGTCCCACTTGCCCCTGCTCTGCTCCAAACACCATCTATATTTAATGAGGCCCTTACAAAGCCCTGGGAAAAAGAGATGCTGGGAACTCTTCTGCCCCCCCTCTTCCTCCAACCTCCGCCTTCCCCATCACTCAAATTCTCACCCCCACCCCCACCCCTCTCCCACTACTTTTCTCTTTCATAATTCTCTATCCTCTCTTTCTTTTCTATCATCTCTACCTGCTTTTACTCTCTCCATTCATCAACCTTTAGTTATTTTTAAAGGATTGATTGTCTCCTCCCAAAGTGCGCCGCGCTACCCTATTAGCTCAGCATGTTCCTTGAGAATGGAGTGTTGCTTAATTTTAGTCTGGTGCATTTTAAAACGGGGCGACTCCTCCATCTTTTTTTTTTTTTTAAACAGGGAGAGACTTGGGCAGGATCAGCTGTGTTCTGTCACCCATAAAGAAACAGCATGCACGTGTTTCTCTCTCTGTCTCTCTTGTACCCGCTTGCATTCAGAAACAAATCGAGGCACATGCCCTTTGTGATTGTGTGCATGTGCATGTGTGTGTATGTGTGTGAGTGTGTGTGCAATGATGTGTTTGATTTTATGAGTGTATGTATGTTTTTATTATGTGAGAGAGTGGTTGGTGTGTGTGTGTGTGTGTGTGTTAGTCAAAGTGCTGCATGCATCAATAATGTATCTAGATAATGCAGCCGCTTCACTCTACCAACAACTAACAGGCATACCGACGCACAGAGGAAGACAGAGAATGAGGGGGAAGACAGAGAGAGAGAGAACACATGAGGTTGCAAAGAGAGGAAAGATGAGAAAGGAGAATGTGAGTGATACAAAATAGGTACAAGAAGGTGAGTGTATAAGAGGAGGGGGAAACCTAAAGAACATATGTCCCTGTGTCACACCTGAGTGTCAAATCAGATTTGAGAATGTATCTCAGTGTTTTAACGCACTTAAGCTGGGTGGGGCTAATGCAAGTGGCTGATTCAGAGGTCACACATTGAATTTAAATTATTCCACACATAATGTCAAGTGATGTCATTATGTGTATTATATTGTATTAAGTGGAAATCCATTAAATAACTGGAACTTGTGAACTTATTTAGTTTAATTTGCCTTTAAACCCAATGTATGAGATCTGCAGACAGAAAAAATTCAAATGAAAATCAGATTGTAAAAACATGATTTGCACTTTGCTGTTTTCACATAATAGCAGAAAAACAAGGCTCCTGTTTTACGTGACTTGCTTCCACTCTTGGGGTGAGTGGAGTCTACGCAGTGACTTATTAGAAAATAGCTACACGCCACCAAATAACAGAGGCAGTGCACACAAATGCAGTTTTTCTAGAATGATGATTGATGAGGGCCTAACACACACACAGGTTACTTTAATAACAGTTTTTCTCCTTATTGTTCTCTTCTATTACATGAACTGAGCTGTCCTTGTTGAAAAGAGACCTTATTTTGTGTAAACTCCACTATAATAGTAAGACACTCAATCACTTTGTCATGTGTGGGAACCTAACAATTCAAAAACAATGATCTTACTAAGAGCAGATTAAAGCACACAGGTGTGTTCAATGTCCCTGGCTGATTAGACTATGCTAGCAAGTGCTGGGAACTGATTGAATAATAATAGTTTAAGTTGTCCTGGACTATCAGGTGCTACCAAACTAACAAATGAACTTAAACATGAGTGTGAGGGAGCTGTCAATCGAGTCCAGTTTGCACATGCCCACGTTACTGATAAGAGGTCTTGTGTGAAAGTGAAACACCTGCATGCAGATACTATAGGTGTGAATGCAGGTTTAATGATTTACAGAGGCCATGTTTACACCTGGCGTTAACATGCGTCTTGGGTGATCTAATCACAACCAGGCAGCGGAGACACATTGCTGTTAGCTCCTGATAAACTGACTACCTTGCGTGCCAATTACGTTGCTACTGTACCTGTATCACGAGGAAGTCAAACTGTTATTACGTCAGTCAGACATTTGCCAGATTTGTTTTAGTGCAGGCTAGAGAGCTAAGAGGTAATAAAATTGATTCAAGAATATATACATACATATACATTTTAACTGTTCAGATTACTCCAACTACCTACATCTGTGCTCCTCTACATTCTTTTGACCCTTCACCAAAACAACCACCACGTCCTAGTATGTCCTGGCTGACATGGCTGAGAGTGCATCAGAACACATTAGCGTTTACACTGCAAAAGATATGCGGTCCAGTGCGTCCCACACCACTTCGGCAAGTGGTTTGAATGATTGGATCACAATGCTTTTCGGAGGTCATTTAAACTTGTATTTAGCACTGTCCACTTGTGATTGGATCAGTTGTAAACAGGGTCTAAGAAACTCCAAGTAAAAACAAGTTAATCGGTTGAGCATAGCTCAGCGGGTAGAGTGCCCGCCCCATGTGTTGAGGCTACAGTCCTCGTTGCAGCTGATCCCGGTTCGCATCCCGAGCCAAGCGGTCTTATCCTGCATGTCATTCCCCCTCTCTCTGCTTCCTGTTTCCTGTCTATCTCCACTGTCCTGTACATTAAAGGCAAAAAAGCCTGAAAAAATATACTTAAAAAAACAAGTTTATCTATAATGACCAAAGCTACTATGTTATCTGTAAACTACCCACACTACTGTGATGTTTACTGACTCAGTCGGGTGTGACTGCTTCAGGATACACAACATGGACACAAGACTGTGAAGACGTTGCCTGTTCTGGAAGTTTCCCCCACTAATTCCCATTTGAAAGCAAACCATTTAGAACAATGATCTCAATGTTATCTCAACACAATGGTGGAATGGTTTTACAATATTCTAAGATTATGGCCACCGGTTGACGTTTTAACTAATTGATTTAATTATTATTAATCGGATCAGTTAGGATCACACATTCACAGCGAATGTAAAAACTGTATTGTCAGTCTTTCACCAATTTGATGGACTAAAGCAGATACTTATATGAAAATGTCACCGATTATTGTTTAAAACATATGAGAATATATTTTTCATGTAACACTTGAATTATCTGGTTAAGTGTATTCATGAGCGAGTAAAATACAACGATTATTTTCATGATCAATTAATGCTAATTATTGTCTCAGTTAATCATTTAGTCAATGTTTTTATTGCTTTATTAGGATGTCAATTAGCTACCAGTTTAATGACCTGGGGTCCTCGCAAGAACAACAACAACATTTAGAATAAAGGAAGTAATTATCAATAATGAAACACTAAATGAGAAAGCATAAAAGAAGTCTAAAATTCATGCTGAGTACAACATAAAATGAAGATTTATGAAGATAATTACATTAAAAAAAAAGGAAAAAATAAAAATACAGGGTGTCCATAAAGTCTCTTTATAATTTAACAAATGTATTACAAAAGCAAATGAATAGACACATCTGTGGAACTGTAATCATTTAATACACCTCTATATGATTACCAACCATTAGTTGCACGAAGCACATCAAGACGGTACTGGATTTCTTGCCATGTTGGCTGTAGCAGAGCCTCATCAATGGTGGCAATGGCATCAGTGATCTTTTGCTTCAGGTCATTGATGTCTCGTATCTTTGTTCCATACGCGATACACTAATGCAATGTGATTAAAAACTTTGATAAACACTGAGTACATACAACAAATCTGATTAACATATCTCATCAATTGCTTTTGTAATGAATTTTTTTAATTGTAAAGAGACTCTGTGGACATCCTGTACATTCACAGTTTTCTCAGATGCCAAATGATGCCTTCAAATGTCTTATTTCTTTTTTGGCCTTTTGCCTAAAAAAATGAAACAATTATTTAAATATCAAAACGCTTCAGATTTTTTTTCTTTCAATCAATTAAAAGACTAATTGTTGCAGAATTATATAAGTAAATTATATAAATCTCCTCCTACTACATTTTTGAGGCTAGATTAGATCAGCTGGAAAGGGCAATTGGGAAATTTGTCACTGTGACTCATCCAACCCCGTATTTATTCTACTGTATAGGTCTGTTGTGTCTTCATGTGCTGATTCAGTGGTTTTACTAAGTCACTTAAATTCATACCTTTCTTAATTTGTCTCCCCTTTGTGGTCCTCTAATCCAAAAATATGACTCCTCTAATTCACTCCTTTAAGAACAGCAGAGAGGGAACACAATTCAATTAGCAGTTCACAACACAGTCAGACACACACAGAGACAAACACAAACAATCCTTCTGACCTAATGACCTTTCCATGTAATACCTACCATGTCATTGACAGAGACAGTGGGTGGCTCACATGGTGTGTGTGTTTTCCTGTGTCTCATGTAATCTACATTAAACTAGGGCTGCAACTAACGATTATTTTGATCATCGATTAATCGGTCGATTATTTTTTCGATTAATCGAAGAATCGGATCAAAAATATTTTTTAAATTTTCACCCCTTCATTTGTTTCAACATTTCAACATCAACTGTTCAGTTATATCATTTATCGCAAACTATAACAAATTGGTAATAAAAAACCTATGTCACACAAATAGAGCACACTTATAAATCAAAATTACCCTCCACCAGTGTCAACTAAGAATAAAGTGTAAACCAGTTCATCTTGGTGGTTTTATATTATTCTTAATAACTTCACACACAACCCAGAAAAAATACAAAAATTTGTCTGTGAAACTATGTATTTACAATATAAATTATGATTTATTTTTGTAGTTACCAGTTTTACTTTTTCCATCATTAGGCTACCATACAAACTATGTGTGCTAGATTCCCCTGCTGCTCTCCTCTGCTTCTACTGCTGACTGTGAGATCTGAGCAGGTAGAAGCTGATAGTTCACTAACTATAACCAGGGAGCACACTGCAACAAGGTTAGTGTTGTAGTACTCGAGATCGGTCTTTTTGAGGTTCTTGGTCTTGTCTCGGAATCAAGGGCATTTTTACTCGGCCTTGTCTCGGTCTCAGACTGGGCAGAATCAGGTTTTTTTAACGAGACCGGTCAAGACCACCGCTGATAGGCTTTTTGTCTATGCCTTATTGATAATTGTGGTGCTCTGAAAACAACAGAGCAAAGATTGTTTTTGTTGTCGCATTTATTTAAAAGCAAACTTAAATAAAAAGAAAAGTCACATTTTGTTGTTGTTATGATTTTCCTTTGATATATATGGTCTTGGTCTTGTCTCGGTCTCGACCTCTAAATGTCTTGGTCTTGTCTCGGTCTCGGTCCTCTCTGGTCTCGGTAATGTCTTGGTCTCGGTTGGTGGTGCGGTCTTGACTACAACACTACCACACAGTGACATTATATTATTGACATGACGCACAAAAGTGATAGAAAACCGATCGTTGTTTTGTGCTGACCTCGGCAGGATGCAGCACACACTGTGTAGTTTTATGTAGTGTGAACTGCTCCTACACAAGGAGATTTCGGGCGGACCGTTTTCTCCGCTTCTCCCGATACCGGCTCTGCTCAGCTGCGTCTGAACTGCGACTTGGCGAGTAGCCTAATGCAGTAATCGTGCGATACAACGAATCGATAATGAAATTCGTTGCCAACACTTTTAATAATCGATTTTTATCGATTTTATCGATTTGTTGTTCTAGCCCTACATTAAACTCATCAGTTATTAGACTACAAGAATCTTCTTTAGTACACAGTTAAGATGATATGTTGTGTTTCTCTCAATAGTTGAATCATATTTCATATTGCAGTTTATAATGAGTGTTGAGTCCCAGGGAGCAGACAGCTGGCTTTGATTCATTTATTCATATTTATCTTCGATCTCCATTCCATCAATAAGCTAAATGGGCATACAAACTAACATTAGTGCTATCGTTATTCATTCATGTGTATTTTTGTCTGGGTTAGGCTTTTACAAACTGATTTAACAAACCCTGTTTCTATTTTCTGAATCCACAAATCCTTTTTGTGGACTAATTAATGAAACCGTTTTAGATCATAAATCTCCAGCTAGTTCCTTCCTGTTAGTGAGATATCTGCTTGCTGATACTGAGAGAAGAAAGGATTAGGCATCACAGGCAACAACTGTTTGCCATTAGTTAGTGTTACAGATCATTAAGTTTTTATCAATGAGGCACAGATACACAGTGGCTTTACTGTTTAGTAGGATCATTAATCCACTGACACATGGGCCAATTAGACTGGGTCTGGTAATTTAAATCCATTAAAGAGAAGGAGGTTTTTCCTTACATTGTTTTCTGCCAAATTCACTGTAAGCCCTGACAGTTAGAAAAAACTCCCTATGAGTCATTTGGCCACCTTGATAATACAGCATGCACAAACTGCATCTGCAACAAATCAGTTCATCAGTTAATGAATGTCATTAGTCATGTTCAGATTGCACCTTGGCTGCCTCACATCTCTGTAATGTTGACTGAAAGTGCCAAAAGAGGGGCGTCAGTCTGCTGAAGCCACATTTCCAATGTTCAGAGCTGGTTTGCAGACAATTGTCATGTCTTACAAGCATATTGGAAACAAGTTTGCATGATAACACCTTGTGGCTATACTTCATTTTAAATGATAACTTGTCTTTATTTATTATCTGTACTTCCTGAATAGTGTGAATTGGGATTACAATTTAGAGTAAATGTTCCTTTTTCCCATTCTTTTGAACTGCTTATATTCTGGGTTATTTTATGGATTGTACAGGATAGGCGAAAATAAGCCTATTCTGTTATTGGTCATTGATTGTGTGTATTTTATTGTGTGAAATAGATTGATGTAAATATGCACTGTGATGTTATGGCAGTTGCATACCCACACACGTTGTCAAGTTGTGTTTCTCATAATGTATGACCTAAATAAACAATTAATCCATTCATTCATTAAAAAGAGGAAAACTAGCATTCCTTCTGCTTCACAGATTTTGCCAGAGAGGTAAGACGAATAGATCAGAATAACTAGTTGTTCACAAACTAAATTAAATTATGATATAATTAAGGAAATCCGTCATTAAATATTAATTTAAAGTCAAAATATATAAATATTTTTGTACAAGTGAACTACACACATCAAAAACTAACTTTGGGTTTGAAGTGCTGCAAGACACTCTGGTTTAGCCACATATTTATTTATATATATATTATTATTTTAATTAGTAGCAACTAATTAGGAGCTACTTTAATGTGGCCCTGAACAACAAGGGCCCCTCAGACAGACAAGGTGATACAGTACATAATTACATAGTTAAAGGAATGCTTTCTTGTTGGGAGTTACTGGGAGTTAGATGTGAAGATTGAAACCACTTTTATGTCTTACCACTTTCACAATAAATATGTAGTTGGAGTCGGCAGCTTAGTTTAGCATCAATTCTGGAAAATAGGGGACGGGTGTCGGGTCATCTTATGTTCGGGTCAAAATGATGATGTTTCTTTATCTGATTTTTACTGATATGAAACCAGCACAACCCATTTGCACAAATGTAAAATTTTACGAGGGGTTGTGTGCTGGACTGTTTTTTTTGCCAGGAGTGTTAACTTTATGGAGTTTCGCTGGTTGCCTGGAAACTGTCCCCGGCTACATATTTACCATACAGACACAAAAGTGGTATCAATCTTCTCATCTAACTCTTTAACTTATCTAACTGAGAAAGTTCATAGGCATATTTCCAAAAATGTCAGACTATGCCTTTAAGACTAGGGCGCCACACTCTTGTAACTCTGTTTAGATATTCTTTATCTTAAACCCTAAAGATCTTCTTCAAGATCAAAGTCAATATGCTGACACATCAATCTTCAAAATTGAACATAAAAAAGATTACATTGGAGTTTTGAGTGTACAGCTTTCCCCTCCTGCCTTTTATGGTTGCCTGGAAGCCGGCACCTGACTCGACCAGGTTGGCTTTTTCCTTCAGTTCTTCATAGGTGGCCCAAATTCCCAGTAACCCCTGCACACATCAGATTTAATGGAGATAAAATCCTAAGCAAAAGAAAGCGTTGTGAATCAGCACGGCGGCATCAGTTTATCATCTGTCCCCGTCCAATAGGAAGTGATGGATAGCCTCTGATGGGCCTAGTGAACTAAAAGCGCTTAAAGAACTATTTCTGCTGTTGTCGGAAACCCCTTTAATAAGGAGTTTCAGAGTGAAGCCAAACTGGCTAAAAGTGCCGTCTATATGGCAAAGGAGATTAGGGTTGACCTAAAACCTTTTAGACCTTATTAGATCACGTCTACCTAGCCACATTCTAATTCACTGCTGTGCTGTATTAAGTCAAGGAAAGCTGAATTTTCTGAAGCAGTACCCGTTTTAACTCTGTGGGAAAACTCCTTTGCTGCTAGGTTTGTGACAATTCACATCCTGTGATGTTTTGAGAAGCTTTTAAAAAGGGATTTACCACTTACAATATAAAGGTTTCAAAAGAAGCCTAAGTTTAGCTTAATGTTAAAGCTAACACTGAGATTTTGAGGTCGAGAGTTCGATTCATAACTTCTTTGGTTTGTTGAAATAACAGAATTTTACTGTGCTTCCAATTTTACCACAACAGCTTAAAAGCTCTGATGTAGAAGAACGCTGAGGAAGATTTGATTACATCAGGAGACCAGAGCTGAATAGAGTGCTCTGTGCATGTGCGTGTGTGTGTGTGTGTGTGTGTGTGTGAGTGAGCCAGAAAGAATGGGTGTTTTACGTAAAGCACTTTTTTAATGTTGGTTTTAAAAAATGCTATACAAATCAACTTTATCATTATTGCTATTATTATCATTTTTATTATTATTAATGCAGTGCCAAAGAGCCTTACAAGTATCCACATGCATCATTTGTATGTCTGAATGTGTGCAGGCGTGTGTGTGTGTGTGTGTGTGTGTGTGCTGTATGTTTGTGTGCAGTGGGAAATGTACACATAGTTTCGTACAAAGGTTGACAGACACACCCCGAGTTTTCACCCAGTATTAAACTTGACAAATACGAAGCATCAAAAATGTAGCCGAACCTAAAAATAACATCATAAATTAGTAAAGCCTGGGAGGGCCTTCAGAACTCAGCGGGCCTCATATTCTTCTTCTGTTTCAATTCCGAGTGTCGGGGCTCGCTTTGTATTCATATCACCATGAAACACAGATACATGTTTGCGTTGCACACACCCATGGATGTGGGCACGCACAGTTCACATGATACAGATGTATATAACCCACACACACACACACACACACACACACACACACACAGTGACACTTATTAGGATGTCACAATGCCATTGACACTGTGTGCTGTGTTTCAGGATGAGGGCTGAAGCATGATGCAGCAAAATATCTGGAGCAACGTCTGTAAAATGCATGTAGTAGTGTGTCCGTGTGTGTGTGTGTGTGTGTGTGTGTGTGTTTGTATGCACATAATGAGTGCTAGTGTGCGGGGTTGTGCATGTTCCTGCTTGCAGTGATGCATTAGTAAAGCACATTCTGATTTGAACACAGTCTATGTACTATTAGTCCATTCATCAATTGTTTAGCAGTGGTTGAATATGAAAAATGACAGTCATTTGCTTTGAAAGGAGCCAGGGAATGCCTCAGTCTGTTTCTATCTGGAGCATTAGGACCACCGTCCTGATACCTCCCAGTCCATGTGTCCTACTGTCTCTATAAGCTTAAGAGTCCCTCTTACCAAACTGCCTCCTCCCCCCTCTTGTGCACCTCTCCCTCACCATATGACTTAGGTGGATTGGAACAGGTAAAGTTATCAATGAGTTTTAACTTTTACCTGCATTCTGCTTAGATGGAGGGTGTTTTAGGGGAAAGAGCAGGTGCATTTGGTCATTCATTCCAGGTTGTGTATTAAGTTACAACATAGTTGTTTGCTTACGAGTTTAATGATAAATGATGACTTTTCTCATTGGGGTAGGCTGTATTGAAAGGCTACACCTGCCAAGCTTCTTTTACATTTTCTGTTTGTTACAGAATCAAAATGATAACAGTCCGCATGTGTAATTAAACATACTTTTAGGCATTATTTGACGCCTTTTCTTTTTTTTCTTAACACATTTCTGGCGTTTGTCGAGCCAAAGCTTCGTCGTTTGCTTGCTAGCTTACAGCATTGTACTTAAAGGAAACAAAAGCAATTTTCTATTGACAGATATCTATTCCTAGCTCTTTATGTTTTGTTGTTGTTCAGTCCAGTTGGCTATATAACACTAATGAGGTTTAAAGACCTTACCGAGTAGCGGGTATCTCCTCTCTAATCCCCTCTTGAGCGCAGGGCGGGCCGTCCAGACCTCCCGTCCTGGATGTGGAATAACTTCGAAAAGCAGCGCAAAAAAGCCGCACCTCCGCTAGACAGGAGGAGAAGTCAGTAATCCATATCAGCCGGTGGTTAGGCGGCACGAGGAGCACGGCACGAGACAACTGGAAGAAATAAAGGGGTGCGTTTGATCAAGTCCCCGAGCAGGTGAGCGGCGCGCGAGATGCTGATGGGTGAGGCGCACACGGCTTAAAACTACGGTAATCTCTCTCTCTCTCTCTCTCTCTCTCTCTCTCTCTCTCTCTTCTTACACACAAGCACGTACGCACGCACAAAGTTTCAATAGTGCGTCGTCGCTTCATAAAGAGGAGTCTAGACAAGAAGTGGAGAGGTACACCTCGAGCTCACTGATGTTTACACACCTGCATCTCTGTATTCATGCGCGTGCTCACGTGCGCGCGTGAATACAAAGAGTTAGAACCATAGCCTCTGAGGACATTAAATCCCCACACAAATACAAATACAAATACAAACTGCAGCCTCCTCTAAAACAGAGCCATGCTATTTTATTGAGACCTAAAACACCATGACCAACCTTCAAGCCCATGAATCAAGTGTAAATAGTTCTATCAAGATAGATATAGCCATCTATCTATCTATAGATATAGATAGATTGATCTTGAATTGACCTATGCCGCCCTCTTTTGGCGGCAATATTTTACTGTCACCCAGAGTTACTGTTGTGTATGTGAGTGGCTAATGTAATTTAGTGAAGCTGGATTACCTTTGGGCAAAGCAGACCTCTAGAGGCCCTGAAGGCCCTGATGGTAGTCCTACAGTGTACATGTCAATTGGTTGATTCTGACTTAATCGCTTGTAAATTGATTTTGGAATTTGCACTATGGAAGTAAAATATCAAATGTGTCCTGTATTATTCACTAATATTGTGGACCAACAGTAGTGTATATTTTACAGAGGGCACAGGTGTCTAAAGCTAGTCCTAAAACCTTTATTATTTCCATTTATATTGTTCTCATGGGGTTTTCTCCTATAAAAATGAGCTTGTTTTTCATCAAATTATTACAAACTATATGACACAGTATATACAATATCTGCACAGGTAGCAATCTGGTGCGGGGGTATTGGCGGGTTTCTTGGTCTCAAAAACACAATTATAGTGTTTTGTGTGCATTTTACTTTATGAGAAACAGGGGCACATTAAACATGTCAATCTGGCCATGATTATAGTTGACTGAAACTGAAACTGAGGGAAAAAAATACTGAGCTGGATAGAAAGACTATGAATATAGAAAGCCTGTAGGTATACCGGTGGACATGTTGCAGTGCTGTAGGTATCCATAGCGATTTCATTACTCACTGTTTACCATTACAAACAAAATTTGTGTTGAAGATACTTGTTTACACCAACATGTATCCAATCACCAACAACCCCTGTGCTTTGTTTCCATTGCATTCACATAGAAGCCTGTGGAACCAAGTATACAGAAGCCTTTATGCAAACAAAGTCTTCACATAAGGTAGGTAGCTGTACATTATCACAAAAAACAAACACAAATAACAACATATGATTCCACTGATTCTCTGCAGTTTCCTTGTAAGCTAATTATCTAAAAACTGTACTGACAAAGTTGTAAACCGCACAACTGTTTTATGGTAATATTATTTTAAAATGATTTTAGTAATAGTGTGCAAGAATTATGATTTGCTAGATGTTTCATTTTCTGGAGTGGCCAAAAACACACACATCAATTAATCTATAAAATATGCCTTTTTCATGGTTGGTACTTTGACATGTCACAGTAGTAGATGCACAGGTGTAAATCATTGTTTTGTTTTTAACTTATAATTTCTGTTGTTTTGATTTATTTTATTTCACAATGTTTGTACATAATATTAATTAGATAAATGATATCTATGTTTATTTTGATATTTTACATTGCATTGTTATTGTGTTTTGTCCCCTATAGGTGAGGTTTTAAGATAATCCCATAGTGGGTGTCTACGGCACAAGCCCATGTGTTTAATTTAATTTAATTATTTATTTATCTATTTTTTACTGTTTTTCTCTGACTTGTTTTATGTGCAAATAAACAAATACACCAACAATACTCAAATTTATTATGGCTGTATATTGTATATTGAGGTGTTTGTATATTGAGGTATTGAGGTGTTTTGGTTTCTGGTCCTGGACCTGTCACACTGTCATACTGGAATGCTTAAATAGAACAGAGCCATTGCAATTTCCGCTTGAAAAAGTTAGTTCATGTTGCCAATAATTTAAAAAAAAAAATATATATATAAAGCATGTACTGATAAATTACATATAATGAGATTGGGTATTTTATCCTTATGGACCATTTTTTTATCAAATAATAATTATATGAAAATCTGTGGTAATAAATGAATATACAGTTGTTTTTTTTCATTTACAGGTAAATGCACTTGTGTTCATTGTGGTGTTCTGTTGTACAGTTTACACATCTGGTCACAAGATGTCAGTGTTACACAACTGTATCGCTGCCTCGTCTCTCTCTTTTGTCTGTCTTTCCCTCAGTTTCCCTTTCTCATCGACACACACACATACACACACACACACACACACAAACACACCCTCACACAAACTAGTCTGACATGCAGGTTTAGCACTTGTCCTACCTCCACCCTGTCTTTATTAATAAGATCATAACCACACAGTCCAGTCACTGCTCAAGTCCCCACAAGCCATGCACTTCTACTCTAATTTAGCAGAGATTAAGAAAGGAAACCCTTTTATTGCTCTTGTTTTGACCCCCCCGCTTTGTGGCCGGTTTGATATCTGTGCTTGGCTGTCAGCTGGTGGACAGAACTATTTTGGGTGGGTGTAAGGGGATTTTTTTTGGCCTGTTGAATGTACTGAGTCATAAGAATTGGCACCACTTTTCATCTAGAATGAAGAAATTGGCTCCAGTGGGAGCTGGAGCATTTTCTAGCTATAAAATGAGAGATAAGATCGAAATGTATTCATGTGGGGTAATAACTGGAGGAAATAACACAAATTCAACACTAATCTCACGATATAAAGAGAAAATAGGACAACGCGAGAAGGTGCCAGTAGAAGAAAGGCACATGCTTGTTTTCAATTTTTTTCTTCATTTTTAGCCACAACTTTAATTTAGCATAACGTCAAAACTGAAAACAGGAAATACATTTCCCCTCTTGACCAAATGTTCCAAAGTTTCAAAGAGAATTCCAACAAACTATTGTATTGACTACAGAACTGAGAGTATACATATTCTCATTGCTTCCTTTCCCTTTTTCTCTCTATATGGAGATGAAAAGATCTTTCATGTTGTTTCCTCTTGTTGCATTATTTATTGCCGTGTGGCGCTTTATTAGCTAGTTTCATCTCAGATTTCGCAGGCTGTTTTGGGGGAAGCCTTTGAAATGTGTTTCTGACTCCAAACAATCCTTTTCCCGCTTTCTCTCACTTGCTCCAGTCGCCTCCTCTCTTATCATAAAAAACCCCTAGATTTTCAAAGCGAATTGAGCTACCCTGTGAAGCCAAAATCCATTCAATACTGTCCTAAGGAAGGGAGATGTTGTTCTTGTTTCGTGGCTGACATGAAAGGAGAACAGAGGATCCTCTTTGTCATTAGCCTTATTAGCATCATTAGCGCAGTATGGATGAACTTCAAATGATTGGCTTGGAGTTATTTGTGTTACCATAGAAGCAACATGAGTACTATTTCATGTTCTGTGTTGGAGACTGTTGCATCGCGAATGAGGTGGGTGCATTTTGAAGAAAGCTGATATTTTTCGCATCTGACCACTAGATGGTGGAGCTACTCCTGATTCAGAACGAGACTGACTTGGAGGAGGAGAGAAATGGAATTACTGGAAGATATTAGAGATTTGGGGATATTTTAAACCACATAATCACACATTAAAATAGGTCTGCTTTATTCCAGTATTACCAGAAATTACCACAATATGCACATCTCCTGAAACCTTTTAAAACATCAACATACTTTACATAATGTGTTTTTCAGTAAAAACTCAGGTATTTTTAGAAAGAAAGAAAGAAAAAGGACAAAGGTGTATAACCATACAATCCAGCTGCTCAGTAAAAATTGGTCTAAACTGGCCTATCATGACCAGTTACAAAGCAACAAATGACTGAAATTATTTGATTGATACATCTCAATTTGGCTACCAGAGAACATTTGATAATGTGATCATGGATATCATTGGTTTGGTGCAGAAGACTTGGGATCATCATGTTAGACTGAAGTATGTGGCATGAAGGCCCAAGAACATGCATGTTTTTATTCCACCTGAACAGTATAGTAGTGTGATTGTCAACTTGAGGCATACGAAAATACATTATCTAGAAAGGTATGCATTCTGATAGTGTTCACTTGTGATAAGCACCATAAGACTATCATCAATTACAGATGGCAATAATTTACAGTAGATTTCACATAATAAATTAACCATGATGAAAAGAGTTCCAGATGATGTTATTGAAACCACATGTAATTGTCAGCAGTTTATCTAATGAAGAAATGGATTCAGCAGTTTCTCTCATCAGGAAATAAATACAGACAGTGAAATGTCTTATTTTTTAAATTACAATAAGGACAGAAGAATCTCCTTTGGCTGGTTAAGAGCTTAAAGCACCAGCATGACTCTGGAATCAAAGGGGCCGTCACGTAGGGTGAGAGATGAGATGAAGGTGAAAGAAGAAAAGGGCGGGCAGATTTTTGGATAGCAAGCAAACAGTTGGTAGTCGGGGTTGAAACCTATGTAAACTTGATGGTTCAACATTTTTTCCTCCTCCTTCTTCGTCTCAATGTGATTCCTTGCATCTTTATCAGGAAGCTCCGACCACTCTGCAGTTGATGGTGGATAAGCCCAGCAGGCCTGATTTGGTTTGAACTCGTCTTTTATTCATTCCATCTCTCCCAGTACCCACACCTCCACCATGGCCCGGTTTCTCCTGGCAGGCCTTAATCTCTCTCCCTAATCGGCTGCAGACGTGAGGCTTTGCCATTCCCCACAGGGTTACACATGGGATATGGCCAAGTTTTCAGAGTAAGAGCGAAGGTACTCGGTGTAACAATGGTAGAAGTGTCGTCACTTTCAGGTAGAGAGAACTCAGCGTTCCACCTTGCCTTTAGCCTTACTGTTTTTCAAAAATCTGCTGAGTTGAGAAAGGGGAGTGTTTGAGAGTCGTGCACGCTACTGTGGAGAAGCTGAGCTCATGCTACATCATGCCTAAATGTCATCACGATTAATGAAGTCAGAGTAGCCAGCTGATCCCAGCATTCAAGACTACTTGGGTCCAGCATCAAACGCACACCAACACTTTGATTCTTTGAGGGAGTCTTCCTTAAGGTTCCTATTGCAAACCCAAGTCATAATAAAAAACACACATAAACAGCTCTGTCTTTCATGTCAGCCTTATAAAAGAGGAATAAATAAGTACAATCCACTTCAGTGAGGGCCTTTGTGGAGAGGAAGCAGCTGGAGATGGCACTGGGCCCTGGTATTGTTTGCCAGCAGCTCCCTAATCAGACCATGGTGCCTAGCTGGCGTCTTCTGGAGACGCGGGCAGGACACGTCACCCACATAAAAGCAAACTTGAGTCTGACAGTGCTGGGATGGTCACTGTGGGTCACTTTGTTGTCAGTGTTCTGTCTGCGTTGGATGAACGCTACTTCACGTCTTGGTCATTATTGCTCATGTCAGTGATTCATCTCTTCATGGATCCTAGAACGATCAAATTACCTTTGATAATTTCTCCAGGGTAACGGAGATCAAACAAAACTTCCTGTTAAGTGAGGTTGGAAAATGTGCATGGCTCCAAGGTTTACTTTGGACTAACCGCTGTCGAAAGTGTACTTTTCGGTCTCACATAACCTCTTGTATGGGAGCTGCATTTGAGGATTTAATTTCTGGGTCTGAATATTGGACAATATGGTATTTCTCTCTCTCTCTCTCTCTTCCTTTCTCTGCCCTGAGTTGGTGTTTTCTTGCTAATTCTGTCCTTCCCTTAGATGTGGTTCAAGCTATTTACAAATCCAACTTTTGGAAGTGTCCAACTCCCTTTCGTCTGGGATTAGATAGAAAGAGAGAGGGATGAGGGATCGGGAGGGAGGGAGGGAGGGAGGGAGCAAGAGACAGATCATAACGCATACAGTGCTGCTGAGAACAAACTTGAAAGGATTAGGGAAAAATACAAAATGTCCACCAAGTAATAAAAGTGCATGTTATTTGTTGTCGGTTACAAAGTGAGATAAGTGGAGCTTCAGAGGACCTGTGATTAGCGCTATGAAGTCACCAGATACCGTCAGGAAAAAGTGCGGCTAAAGAGCTCTATAGAATATTTACCAGTACACACAGCTTGTCTTGAGTTCCCAGCCAACTGGCAGCAGATACTGAGAAGTAGACAGAGAAAGAGTTGTGGAGGCCAGCAATGATGATACAGCTAAAAGAAAGGGAAAGGTATGTTTTATGTTAAAGTGCATAAATTCTCAGAGGGAAAAAGGGTGCTCATTAATGCAGTGGGAGAGTTTGGAGTGGATCGAGTTCATTTATTTCAGATGCAAAATCTGTCATTTAATCATTGCCATCATTAATAAGCAATGTGTTTGAATAGAAAAAGTTTCTCTTGCTTCCCCTCCTCTGTCAGCGATAGAACAGCTAGTCTAAAGGCGTTCAGTGTCTTGCTATAGGACCCATAAAGCTGAGGTGCGTGAAGTTAAGTGTCGTCTAACCACATTTGAAGGTGAAGGTGAAGGTGAAGGCGAAAGGCCTGCCATTATAGAGAAGGATGAAAAGTAATGAATTGCGCAAATAAGGATAATAATAATATAATATATAAAAATAAGGATAATGATGCACAATTTTGGATAGTCTCTCCTTAAATGAAGAGTGATGGAAGTAGCTTAGTGAATGAAAAAGATATTGGTTTGGGTTAGGGTTAGTTTAAGTCCTGCAGACCTCTCCACATCTGACCAATTGCTGCATGAAGCGGACACGCTCGACAGATTGACAGTTTCAGAAAGTAAAATAGCTTGTCAAATAGTACCTGCCAATTCCACTGTTGGAAATGTGTCAGGGAGGGAGGTTTAAGACACTGTTTGAGGGTCTGACAAGTAGTTAGTTTGAAGCATACTGACGCCTTTATCCTGCTTCCACACTAAATTCACAAGTGCAACATTGCCTAGAGCAAGGTCAATATTTTCAATGGAGAACAGGGCTGCCAAAGAACACTTAAGTGGAGCCATAGTGGTTCACACTGCCCTGATTTTCTGCCAGATTTTGCAGCCAAATTTAAACTCAATTGAACTTTGACCCCCAAAAGCATATCCGATGGCATTCCGGCAGTGACAGATGACTCCAGTTTCACTTCAGAGAAGAATGGAGAACAAGTTCATTTTGTCCATCTCTGTATTCCCAGAGTTACGTAACTCCACTCTGTGATCCTCCCTTAACTTGGGTAAAAAATCTCAAGTATGGCAGAATATCAGAAAAGGATGGGCGACTGTGTACATTCCAGTGTAGTCTTTTCCAAGCTCACTGCTTTTGTAGGATGCTCTAAGACAATGTCCTTCAATTTACGCTCTACCTGCAAACCATGTAAACTATTCACAGTGAGTGTTAAAGACAGTTGTTTGTCATGAACGCTGCTTCCTGCAAACAAAAAGAGAAGTTATTCCCTACTGAGGCTAACACGAGTGGCATTAGCAGACTGATGATGTGGCTGCCGTGCATTCTAGCGGGGCTCAACTTGGACACAAAGCAGTCTATAGGTGCAGCATGCCAACACATGCTGGCCTTATGTTTAGGATGGAGACTGTCTGTCTTTAATGCACATTGTTAGAACTTCTTTTCTCTCACACACGCAGAAGTATGAGATAGAGAGAGAGACACATACACATACACACACACACATACAGAGAAAGAGAGCTTTATTTTTCTTTCCATCTGGTCAAGATCTAGCTGGCGTGCAGATGGATGCAGTAAAGCAGAGACATGGCTGTGACAAAAACTGTCTCTCTTCAATCAAAACAGCTTTAACTGGAGAAGCACATGAACAGCATGAGCACCTGATTAGCTGGTTTTTACGTCAGGTACCACAAATGCAACCTGGGTGGCCGCAGTAAGATCTAACGCCTCAACCGTGACAATGTTGGCATGTATGAGCTACCTATAGAGTTATGATTATTTATTATCCATGGACATTTGCTTGTAGTTTTGCAAAATACCAAAACATGCTTTGGATGATATGCTTTGAAAAGTTAATTTGCATTTATATCTGTGTTAATAACCAGCTGGGTTAGTGGTGTATGAAGCGAGTGCCACACAGCTCCATGTGAATACATAAGTCATCAACAGGAAACTGATACTAATAGCTCCCAAGTTGTGGTTTAGAAGGACACATGTCGTGACAATTAACCAGGGGCCGGAGGAAGCGGGTTACTGGCAACACAATGCCCAAGAGTGGCCTGATATATGCCTGTCTGATAAACACTTTGGTCGGCGGAAAACCAAGTGTCAGCCGGATATGCTTTTGAAGTCTGTTTGTATTGTTTTTTTGCAGATAAAAGAGACAGGTGCCTTTGTTGTCGGAGGTTGGAGGAATGTGAGAAAAGGAGCTGCCATTTTGTATCATTATATCCTCTTTCATATTGGTTTCCATTGAGAAAAGGCACATACAGTATTTACAGGAAAGGCAAAGCTCCATTACCTGCTAGTTTTATGTTACCTTGAGGTAATGGAGGTTAAAAAGACTGCTGGCCTTTGATGAAATAGAGCAACACTTAAGCCCCAGAAACCAGTCTTTGATCGCTTAACCTGATCTTCTTATATTTAATAGCAAGACCCAAGGAACAAGCATGGGAATGGGCTGCACCTCCTTTGATGATCTGAACCAAGTTCATGTGTGCACCTCCAGCAGAGGAAACATCACAATGTGATGGTATAAATCACACAGCTGAGACAGTACTACGAGTGACCCAAGTATGTGGATAAGTGCACAGAAACACATGCACAGAATTGCATTGAGATTTTTTGAGAAGTTTAACATCCATTTTTGTGCTTGTATTGGATGTTAAGTTTTTTCTTAAAGGTGCAGTGTGTGGATGGAATATCATTTTCACATGTATTAATGAGTGTATAATCATGTAAATTAAGAATCATGTTTTTATCACTTTGGAATGAGCCCTTTATAGCTTTAGAGCGGGTCCCCTTCCATTGAGGCTGCCATGTTTCTACAGTATCCCAGAATGGACAAACCAAACACTTGCCTTTCGTGTTTTTTGCAAGTTTCGTAGTAACCATACATTCTCCTACATCCTTTGAAGGATTTTTAAGTGTTGTTCCACCTCACCACTAGATGCCAGTAAATCCTACACACTGCACCTTTAAAGCTGCCTTAACCACTATTGATATCAACAACCAAACATATGACTGCATGTAATGTGAAAATGGTTCCTCGTAGTGACAAATTCACAGCAAATGTTATGCTATTTTGAGCTATTTGGTGCCACATCGCTTTGGATTTACAGCCTGCAACTGTAGTGAATTTTGGTTGACTCTCACTGATCTCATCAGCTTTGTTTACAGCAGCATCAGCAGGTGGTTATTTTCAGCAAAGAATCTGTGTGCCATAGCCGCCCAGCACCAAACGACAGGCAGAGTTAATGACTGGCTGCTGAACATAGTGGAGCATCTACCAGCTAAAGAGGTCATACCATCTTTTTTGACCTCAACACTCCGTATGTAAGTCTGTGATTTGGTAACATAATGTGACCTTTGTAAACCAACGTTTCCACAAACAACACAGGTCTTCATCTTTGCTAGAATGTAAGTTAAGTCTGTTGCACAGGCTTTCTTACATCCATTTTTTTTAAATGTCACTTATTTCCAATGCTGCCAGTGAATGCTGAAATGAATCATGTTTCATTTTTAGATATCTATTTTCTAGTGAAGATGTTCTGTTTTGTCACAAAATTATTGAAACCAAATTGGGGTCAATTTGATAATCTGGTTTAACCCTCCTGTTGTCCTCTCGTGTCAATTTTGACCCATGTCATTTATGTAATTATGTACTACCATTAAGAAATTTGAAATGGTTTCAAAAGTGTATGGAGACCAAACTTTGACATATACCAGTATGTGATAATCCACTAACAAATCATCAAAATGTTCTCTGATCTTTTCAGTTTATTTCATTTAAATAATGACTATTGACCATCATTTCCATAAAAATATGTAAAACATGTGGTGATAAGTTTTAAAAGTAGGCTAAAAAGGTCTAACACATCACATCACATGGGAGGGTTAACTTATGTAAATGGTGTCACATAAAAATCAGAACTTTTCAGTATCAGAATTTATGAGGCTAATATTAACAAACTCTAACTAAATAACTAAATTCTGATGAACCTAATTGAAATGAAAGGAAATAGTGCAACATCACAACATTTTCAAATCCTTTTATCAAGGCTTTCTTTCTCATATATTAGTTGTTGCGCATATGAATGTCTGAGACTTAATAATTTGCTTTAAGACAGCAGCACACCCAAGTGTTTTGATCTTTACACTGAACTGATGTAGAGGTGCTCTGTGAAACACATTCATTCTACAGTTTAAAAAAACAACAAATATCTATCATTAAATCATTTCTGTAAGTAATGGCTCTGAAGTGGACGGGCTCTTCAGGCGTGTGTGCCAAAATCGCCAGATGGCCAGTCTGGGTCTGGCTGGAGCGCTGCATTTTCTCCTCCTAATATATGTTACATCTGATTCACTGACACTGACCTACATGGCAGTGGGAGGGATGGAGGATAAATAAACCTTTTTTCTTCATCCAAAACGGAGAAAAAACAATCTGTGGCCAAGTTTAATGATGATGGCAGTTTGTCTTTTATTTGAGCGGGGAAAAAAATCATCCACAGTTTAAAGTGGCCTTTGATGTAACTCAGCCTTTCTGACTTGTACCATTAAATTTAACACCGAGTACAACTTGGCATAAAACTCCTTTATTTTTCCCCTTCTATTTCCTGTTAGCGCTGTGCTGTGTTAAGTTCGATACACTTCCATCAAAGGGCATATGCTGATCCATAAGGCATTGTATATAATCTAAACTGCTCATCTTTACTGTAATTTACTTCTACTCGCAGTCTTTATTATTCCACTGTAGTTAAATGGACTCCTTTAAGTGTCACGGATGGCTGTTTGGGTGGGTACAAAAGATGAAAAGGGTTGCCTTGAGCAAAAAGAGGAAGACAGAGTCAGAGAGAGAGAGAGAGAGAAAGGCTGATCTTTGTATGAAACAAGCTGTGGCTTCTCGCAGTTTTTGTTTCGTCTTCTTTTTACCACAGAGCCGACTTCTAAAGGCTGCAGTTGCACAACCAGCACTTTATTTTCATCTCATTCGACGCTATACGTGTCATACATGCATCAAGGCTTCAGCCCACAGTATTACTTTCCTCTCATATGAGTTACAGTATATGCTTTTGCTGTGCTGTTTTTCATACCACTCTCATACGCTGAATGTTAGGTCAATGAAATGACTTCATGTTCAAAAATAAAGTAGTTAAGCAAGCAGTATCATAAGGTCACGGATGTATTCGAGTAAATCTTAAAGGGAAAATTGGAATATAATATGTATTTATTTGCTATTGGAAGGTTTCCAGGTTATGGTCTAAAATACTTTTAAACTATGATGTGACTCACTGTGTTGTGAGAAAATCAATCAAACTTTATTTATATAGCAACTTTCATACAGGTTAATGTAGTTCAAAGTGCTTCACAGTTGATTGACAAACTGATGAACACAGAACAAGTGGCAACATAAAAAAAGGAATAAAAATGATGAGGTAATAAAACAAAAAGGACACATTAAAAAACAAAAACTGAGACCAATATATGCAAGGAACAAGAAGGATGATAAAAATGTTAAGATTTAAATTAAATAAACATATAAGAATAAAGAAAAGGTTCATTAAAAGTTAGATTAAAATACTATGTTAAAATAGATGAAAAGACAAAAGAAAAGTGAAAATGCAATATGAAGTTTAATAAAAAACTAGATTAAAAGTGGGTTAACAAGATTAAAAACATGAATACAATCGATAAGATAAAACGTAGAGACAATTACAAAACAAATACAATGAAACAGAATAAAAAGACCATAAAAAGACAGAATCTGAAATGACAAAACTATCACTTGTAACTTACAACTTCTTTTATTTCTCAGTATTTGCAGGGACTGTCTCAACATGATATCATCCCACTGAGGTTAATTTAAGGGGGGAAAGAAAACACAAAAAACTCAGAAATTGTAAACTCTTCATTGTAGTTTAAAGCAAGTCACAGCACAGTGTGGCATGATTTTGCAAAGAAGGCCTCCATGCTAAACTGGGCACTCTTACAAAGTACCATTGTGGGATCTTTAAAGAGTTGCCCAACATTAAAGGGGAGGTAGTGGTAGCAGGTGGTGTGCTGGAGGAAGAGGATCTCCCTGTGGTCTCATTCAGGCCTGAGAGAGAGGACTGAGACAGGTGGTCAACCTCTTTAATGTTCCTAGGCTTTTAATCTGTGCATGTGGCCGCAAAACAGGGCGCACTGTACGCTGACCGAGAAGTCTTTACTGGCAAACCTGTGATACAACTTCTGCTGCTGCTGCTGGCCGTTTCATGTGGTTCCACCCCGCTTATGTCTACAGTTGCAAGACTTTGTGCATGGCATGGCTACTTAATCCGCCAGTGACATGTGTATTGCTTTCGTTGCTCTTGACACGTAATGTTGTTCAGGCACTGAGAAGTTCTTTGTCACCTGTCCATGACAACTGGCAGCTGACTTATAACAATGTGTGTGTTCCTGTTTGTTCTCAGGTTATTCTTGGACTGGCTTAATGAAAGATTTATTGATTTAATCCTGACATCAGAAACTATTTTGACAAGCACAAAACTCATGAAAGTAGAAGTAGAAGAAGTTTGGCCTCCTGAGCAGCCACAGTTTGGACATGTTTGGATTTTTGATGTATGGCAAACATAGCTAAGTCAGAGCTGGAAGCCATTAGGTCAACTTGTAAAAAGAGACACTGGCTCACAAATGTGAGTTGTCCTGTTGTTGTGGAAACAAGCAGGTGCATTATGAGGGCTTTAAAGCACAACGGTATCACTTTGCATAGGGGCTGTCCCTTGTTACTGTTTCTGCTTGATGGATTACATCCAACGTTCAACATTGATCCAACATTGTTTGTCCGTGTGTGCTAACAGGACGAACTGTCAATGTGTCCTTTCTGGGTTTCATGTTCCCAAGTCCCGAAAGCCGCAAAGAGGAAGAAGAATTTTGTTGATGTCAGGAGTTGTTGAGGCTCATTTGTAATGGGCCTCCTGGTTTGTTTGATGTTGGCAGGGTTCAGCCTGTGTCAAGTAGTGATGGATTTGACAATGGTGGCAGGTTCCCAACAGCAAATGGCTAATTCCTGTTTGAATGATGAAGGGAACACATGGTGTGAAGTTTCCCTCATTTAAACTGTGAACATGCTGTATGATGTACCCTCACTTCAGATAACACTGTGCTGACGACTGTCTCATTATCTTTTATATGTGTTGATCAGAGTTACATATTTAATGATCATTTACAATTATGACTGTTAGAAATAGTAGGCTATAGTGGCTTCTCTAAATGCACAGTATACACACATTCTTAAAAGAAATATAAATCTCTAAATTATATACATTTACACTTCATTTTGAGAGCTATGTTATTTTATGTTTTACCTATAAAAACAGGCCTGTAATGACAAACTGGGCAATAACTGCATAATTTATTTTAAATTATATTTTTATGGATGGATGGATGGAGTGAAAGGGGTACAGTTTTCCTTTTTAAAGAGAGACAGCAAATTTTGCTGTATGTTAACATGCATTGGCAATAAAGGCGTTCTATACTATTCCATTCTTTAAAGAACTTGACTGGGCATTGCAAATGTAATGTAATGTAATGAATCATCAGCAACACCAGAAAAAAACGTCTTTAACAGTAAATGGCTTTTCTGACATGATTTGTACAATAGAATCACTTGAATCAATCTAAAATCTACCAAATCTTGTGAGAATATGGCAGATTAAAGCAGCACTCCACTGATTTAGTGTTGTAATTTCTTAAAGTTGGGGGACTTGTGAAGGACAGATTAAACAGATTAAAGAAAGAATGGTCAAAATTGGTGCAGCAGAGGCAGAGAAATCCTGGGTCAATTTCAATAGAGTCTTTCTCAAGAACCATCCTGCCTGGTGAATGTCTTTTTTATCGTCCCCCACTTTGTAATGAATGAATTTGTATCGTCTTCCAGACCAAACTGAGATAAACTTGATGACTTCATCAGGGTGTTGTATTGTAACTTGGCAAAGCTCAAACAAAAGCATACAACAATTTTTACACCCAGAGTAGCGTGTAAGCATGACCCTTCAAGCGAACACACAAAGCAAAAAAGAAAATTGCCTCCAAAGCATCTTTCCAGTTGAAATATTTCTCTGCAGGACATCAGTTCAGAAGCCTTTGTAACCTCTTAGCTTGGCGACAGCGAGAAAACACACCATTCAAACTCATGAAGCTGTGACTATAGCCCCGATTCCAACTTTCCCCTTGTTTTCTATATCCCTTCACACAAGGAAAGTGCTCTGGCTCTTTTCATTAGTGCCTGTTTGTTCATCCTTGGTAATGATCTCATAAGGGGCTTTTTAGTAGAACATGGTGCTCTGTGATTGAATGGTTTTATGTGGAGTCAAAGCACTCAGGTTTGCACAGCAGGGCGCCACTTCAGATCACTCAGCGCAAATCCCCGTGGAGCTCTGGGGAAGAAAAAAAACCCATCGATTGCCGCTCAGCCTTCTTCTCCTCTTTCCCTCTTCTACCCCCAATTTTTTTTCCCCGCTTGCAAAATAATCCACTTTAACTGTCCCACTCAATTTCCTCTCTTTTCCTTCCCCTGAAACTAGTGATTAAGCGCTTAAGCAGTTTACGCACAAAGAGAAATGTGTTTGAAATGCAAATAAATAAACACCTGGGATTTTTGAGGTTGCGTATATTGTTTTAGGAGTTGTCGTGGCAGTATTTAGTTCCAATTTACCTCATCAGTATGTAAATGTAAAGGTTAGAGGCAGTGCCAATTGCTATCTTCCAATGTGTTGTACTATTTTAGCTGACGATTTAATGCTATTATACACAACATAAATCATTTGGTATGTCATAAAAGTGTGATATTTTCATGTGTAGGATGAATTGGGGTGCAATAATGTTAATTTTTCAAAGTACAGTAGAAATTCATATATGGTAATATATCTCTTATTTAATTCAATATTTTTCTTAGTACTCACTCATAAGAATATTAAATATACTATAGCATGCATATTCTCTTTATATTATATATTCATAACTATAAACCTAATGGGCATTGTAACATCGTTACTTAATTAGAAAGATTGGATATACTGAAGCAAATTGTAAAAACTGCATTTCTTGATTTTTTTTGGGCCAAATGTGATTAGCACAACAAGCTACACAGTTCATGAACACAGCTGCCTGCTACGGCTTGTAATGATACAGATGAGAGCTGTGAGGATCAATCAAAACAGTAAAGCTACGGGCTGTAAAACCAAAACAAAATGCTCCAAAGAGGTGAGGGGAACTACAGAGAATGGTGATTCACATTACTACCAGTTACACCATATTACACTTCATATTACACTTATGGCACTTTTCCACTACACAGTTCCAGCACTACTCGGCTCGACTCTGTTTTTTTGCGTTTCCACTAGGATAGTACCTGGTACCTGGTACTTTTTTAGTACCTGCTCTGCTGTAGTAATTTAATTGATTAATAATATAATAATATTGATAAGAGCAGCTTTAATGAGACAGATTTGCTATTTTTTAAAATTTAAAACCAGCTGAAAGTAGCTAATTCCAGAAAGAAAACTGAAACAAAAGAGGATGGAAAACTTACGATAGCAAGGTGCTGTTTTGGAAGTAAACTGACTGCATCTGCATCTGCTGACATGTCTCATTAACCCCACCTCCCACACACACACACACACATACACACACACACACACATACACACACATGGTTTAGATAGTATCTTCCTTGGTCTATCAGAGTGCCATCTGCAGGTCTCAGCCTAAGTCCGTGACATCACTTCCTCTCACACATGCAGGCACTGGTGGGAAATTGTACCACCATGACATCATGTAATGGTTCCAACATGTGGTGAGTCGACTCGCATCCAACCACCAGTGGATGCTGGAATGCGAGCTCAACTTTACAACCAGGCAACAAAGTCAGATTCTCTGTCCACCTTAACCACCATGGCCTCGATCCTGATTGAGGTCCCATTCATCTGGACTTAAGTTTCATGTTTTGACCAGACCTGGCCTTGAAATTAAGCCTTTCCAGTCTACTTAAGTAACACCGGCCACAGGCAGATTAGAGTCCTTTTCCACCTTAACTTTTAAGGTGAAACTTCACATTAATCCCCTTTTTTAATGATGTCACAGTGACCTCCGCACTCTCGCTCACGCTGTTATTATCATATTGCTCAAAGTCTTAGCCCAATAACTCAATATGACTCCTCAAACTCTTTCATCCTGCCTAAGGATCTTCACACATCTTGTATCCATCATCTGTCCCTCCCACACACACGATACACTCCTCCTCTGTTCTCACGTTAATCTGCCCGTTCCTCCCTCGCTCGTTTCCACTCTCCTCCATCCATTTACCCCTGTGAGAACCCTCCTCTCCTTTCACCGACACGGAACACCAGGAACCATTGAGAACAGCCAGTTGTGCGCACTAGCTGCATTTGTCTTGGCACCGGCTCAGGGTTCTAATATTGCCACTTCAGATTAAGTGTACTAGATGACTGTGGAAGGGGGCTTCCTTCTCATGAAGCTGCAGTAAAAGATCAGAGGATGTGGGAGGAGATGTCCACTAATCCATCTACTTATGATTCTTGCCGTTTTGTTCCACTAACTTAAACCACCAGTCACGGAAAATGACTTGTGAAAGCTATTTACTGTACACGACACATTTTTGGTAGCATCTGTGGATAAAACATTTTCACACACAATCTAGACACAAGAGAGAGAGAGGGAGAAAAAGCAACTAATGATAATGCAGGAACTGGTCCAAAGCTTTCCAACTTTTTGGCCAAGCCGAACTGTTTATGAGCTGAACTCTCCCCCTTGTAGTTGACTCACACACACGCTGTCAAAGAGGGTAATAGTACTGCCACTTGCAATGAACTTCAGAGAAAGCAACCCCAAATATGTAAGCCGGTGTTTGTGTATGTGTGGGTGTGTGTAAGCTGCTGTGCAAATGGGGTGGCCTTTGATGTAGCGCCGCTCGGATCCTCTAGTAGTTAGCCGTTCCCAGGCTGTCTGAGCCCGTCCTTTTCTTTTTCAAGGGCAGGACACACAGAGAGATAGAGACAGGAAAATGAGAGAGAAAGGCAGCCTCTCTCAGCTTTTACTATCTTAGGTTGATGTTTGTGAAAGGAAAACAAGCTAAAGAGGGAACATTTTCCTAAATACCTCCATAATTGCTCTTGTGTGTGTGTTTGTGTTGCGGTTGAGTAAAATGTGAGGGTACATTTATACATTCATGCATGTATGACTGTGTAACCCAGACATGATGTCAAAAAGGAAAAAACAAAAAAACATTACATATGTGTAAGTGAAATTCCAGGACCTTTTAACATGACTTGGCCATCAACTATTTTAGTCAATAAGTATTCTTCATGGGTCAATTTGGTTCCGAGGATCTGAGTTCAGATTATATTTAGTCTAATAGAATCACGTAGGGTCCTGCTGTTTTGCTGTAGGTCTTTGGTCTTGCCAGTATTTGTAATACTGGACTGGATCCAAGCGAACTCGCCCACAACTCTGATCAGATGCATCATAACCATCATAGAACTGTGGGTTTTTTTTTTTTTGAGGCACATGAAGAGATCAGCACGCCTCGCCCTGTACAGTGATGATGTAAGTAAACACTGCCACCAATAAATCTTGATACCTTCTTGAGTCTGCGTCACAACAGGAGTCCTGTTTGTCTTGTAAAATAAAGCAGAGATCTGAGTGTTACTGAGCTACTGATGCTGTTATAATGTGATACAGGCTTGGAGATATGACACATACATGTATATCGATGTAGACAGTCTTAGATGTTTTTGAAGAGGCAAAAAGCTTAGATTTGAAATCACCACTTGGAGCCAATTTGGGTAAACGGGTGGAACATCTGAGTAAGGACTAGTAGTAGTGTAATTACCTGCTGTATCTATGAAATGTTATTTTTATGTATCAACAGGGACATTTTTCAGTCACTTGAATACAGATTAAGTTTCGTTGGCAGTAGCGTCTAGTGGTTATTAGAGAAATTGGAGCTTTATATACAGCATATCTTCACTAGATGCAGAATTAAACTGTGTGAGTTGCTACTTGATGACAGCAAGAGTACAATACACAATCAGAAACACTGCTGCTTTTTGTTTTGTTTCATCTCATAGTATGTTGTAAAGATGAATCATTTACAGACTCTTTTATAGGGTTAGGGAAAATGTTAGTGATGCTGCTTCATATTAATAGAATTAAGACTTTGGTATATTTCTGTGTATAAACTCATATTAGCAACAGCATAATATGGTTTGGTCTGATTGGTCATTCACTTTAACAAAAGAAATGTTTTTATCTTCTGTATTTTTGGCTCATACTGTACAGCACCAACTCTCCACACACATGAATGACATGAAAATATTATTTCATTCCTGATATGGCTTCCTTTCATTGGACCTAATGTCTCAAATGTGATGATATAAATGTTTGGGAGTGTTTGTGATGTGCTGATCACTTTTACCAGTCTTTTTTTGTAATAACTGTATTTGAAAAAAAGTCCTAACTTGCAATTCCGACTGTGGCCACTACACCAAAACCTGCTCACAGCCCAGCACTGCTCCTCCTGGGGGCTTGCTTTATAGTCCTGTATAAATCACTTCCTTTGAGGTCAAAGGCCACATATTTTTTCCTCCTCACACCTTTCCTGCTGTCTCCCTAAAACAGCGCCTTTGGAAACATCCAAGCTGCTTCTCCTGTGTCTGGGATGTGCTTTTAACATACCAGATAAAGCTTGTTTTACTGTGTGTGTGTGTGTGTGTGTGTGTGTGTGTGTGTGTGTGTGTGTGTGTGTGTGTGTGTGTGTGTGTGAGTGAGAGAGAGAGAGAGAGAGCGAGAGAGAGAGAGAGAGAGAGAGAGAGAGATAGTGTGTGTGTGTTTGTGTCTATGTATGTGTGTGTGTGATTGAAGAAACCTGCAAAAGGAGGAACATCCAGTAACCTACAGTATCTCCAGCCTTCAAAAACCCCTTTATGTTCCACCAGATGTGGAAAAAATGGCAGAGAAAAGAAGTGAGAAATTGTGGCAAAGAGCCAGAAGGAATTGTGTCAGAATGATGTGTTAGCAGGTCATTGTCTGTTTCCACATTCTTTGTCTTTCTGTCTGACTCACAATCATTTTCCTATTGTTGAAATATCCAGAGCCATCGGTTCACCTCTTTCATGTGAGCAGATTAAAACTTTGTCTTTATTTTCAGTTTTGCCACAATGACCACCTGATAATGTGATGGTCCCTGCCTGCACTAACACAGTCTGTGACCCAGTGTGCATCCTCAGAGAAGAGAGACAGTCTGACTGAATTCGCCCTCTAGGGGTGGAGAGAGGGAACGACAGCAGCTGTCACCTCAGAGGACAGAGATGAGCATATCCACAACATTCAAGATCTCACTTTTTTCCACCCCCATGCTTTTGGCTTTGGACAAAGTCAGCTTAGATATCATCTTATCTTCGAGGCAACACATCTCTGAGATAAAAGTAACATTTATACAGCAGATGGGCAGAGATGTGTGCACACACACTCTACCATCAAGTTTAGTCAGAGACATGATAGAGCGATTCAGCCTCACAAGGGCAACACATTAAGTCTAAACGAAGGTGTTAGTTCAGCCTGAATGCTGCTGTCTATCAGTCGTTCATATTTCAAAGCTTGTAATTTTAAAGGTATGAAATGCTTCCTCCTAAGCTTTTCTGCCTGAAGGATGAAACTCTCAAGAAGAGGGTTCCCTCAGGGATCCTCTATATCTGTTATCGCACACATACCACAACACATACACATGTTCAAACACATGCTTATACTGATACACACACACCTCACTTATCTTTGTATGGAACATCTGCTAAACTATACTCTTCACCCTTCCACCTGAGCATGAGTAATTTTCCTCTATTGATCCCCCATTAAGGCTCTGCAACTTTCCCCAGAACAGATGTCAGGCGAGCATCACACAGATTGATGTTTTTAATAAAAATGCAATAAGGAGAAAAGAAGTGGAGGAGGAGGAAGAGGAGGAAGAAAGGACACTCTTCTCATGGAGGAGAAACCTGGAGGTAGGTGTGTTACTGTCTGTTTGTGTCTTACTTGGCAGCCCTTTTCACAAGTTTCGCCTTTACTGATGTGGTTGGCGAGAAACTTTTTTTAAAAGCGCATTTGAAGAATCTCAGATGTTACAAGACGAAACACCCACATGTGTTTGTGTGTGTGCGTGCGTGCCAGTGAGTGAGCTCAGATTGACTTGACTCTTTCACTTCAATCGCATCTTTGTAGGTCTGCTTGTGGATCCTATAAGCAAAGCGCAGGGGGAGAGGTTGCATAGCAAAGCTTCAATGGTTTCTTTGGCTGAGCCATAAGGGATCTATAGCACCAGCAACCTGACTGGCAGGCAGATGGGTAAGGATGAAATGATAAAATACCAGATAAGAATCTGTCAAAATTCAAAAATGCACAAGTCAATATCCATGTTTTTACCCAAGCACCTGAACAATTGCTCTTAGTTTGGGTTCAAGAGATAGACAGACAGACATGCAGGCAGGCAGACAAAGAATAAAGAGAGAACAACAGAGTGAAAGAAAGTGAAGGATGAGATACCGACTTGATAGAACAGTAGACAGACGTAGATAGAAAGGGAAAGAGTCTTTAAAGACACACTGAGCAAAAGGACACTCATTACTCTCTAAAAGGTTATAAATCTGAGATAGCACAAAAAAATCCCAACAATCAGAAACTATAACAGATTTGAGAAAGCTGCCTGCACAAAGCCAGCTCCTCTCTCCTCCTCCTCCTCCTCCTCCTCTGCTGATGTACAGTATTTACCCGCCTGACAAATACATGTGTCGGCCCATCGATGAATTGAGAAAGATGTGCATATGAATAATAAATCTATGGCAGCTGTACATTTTTAATTGATTCTTCCCAAGTACAAACAGCATGGAGATTGTGAGGCTCCACATGCTCCGTCCGGGAGCTGGTTTGATTTTCTTTTATCCACTAATGTATTTATTACTATTGAAGCTGGAATGAAACAGGGAGGGAAATGGGATGTGAAGAAAATGTGATGAATATTTGACAAGGAGAGTTTGTGACGTGCAATATGTCAGTGAAGCTCCCTGACAGTCAGTTTTATCCTGCTGAGCTTGTTTCGTTCGTCTTTTCATGAGCTGCTCTGTGACCTCTGCCTTGTTAAAAAATTTGATTAGCATTTATGTTTTATGATGGCTGGGCACTTGAGAGGCACCATCAAGTAGGCAGAGAAGCTTTGATAACTATAGAGTCATCACATTACTATCACCATTTATTTTTCTTCTCTCCTCTTGTTCTCCTCACTCCACAGACCACCTCACATCTTCTATCACTCTCCTGTCCATAAAACTCTAGTCTGTAAACGCTGAATGAATAAAAAGCAGCTGATCAACTATTTGTTGTTGTTTTAATAAGACTGGACACAAACTATATCAGTTAAAATGCTGCAAATCATTTTTAATTACCAATATTTCATTTTTATTTAACAGCTCTCAAGTGTACAGACGGAATTGATTTAGGTTCTTTAAGTGATATGACTCATTGAACACTAAAGTAAAACTAATGAAACAGTATTTTTTTTTCTTTTTTTGGTTGGTTTCACTCTTTTTAAATGGCTAATATTTAATTTCTCATGTAAATATTTACTTCAGGACCTCTTCAGGTAATGCTAGACTGATTAGACTGTTGGTGATCCAACCTGATCTCACAGAAATACATGAAATGAGCATGACCTCTTAACACGGAATACTGTGGTGTCACGTAATGTGTAAAATTTACTTGTCATCACCATGGTAACAATACCTACAGTATATAAAGTCAGTTGATGGAGGCTAATACTGTGTTCTGTTCCAGAAATATTTTATTTTGTTATTTTTAATCACTGAATTTACGATCGTGGATTAAATGTGATTCTTTTATTGTCTAAAAAACATTAGTTGTGTGGATATAATTTTGGTATAATGACGTAGTTATTATAGTTTTTACAGATGGAGTTTTCCTTTTCAGGTATTAAAAGGAAACTATTGTCCCTTTATAATTTCCCCACATGCACAATAATGATAATAATAATAATAATAATAATAATCATAATAACAATAATAATGATAATAATAATAATGATAATTATAATAATAATAATAATAACAACAACAGTTTGATAGGCTATTATTAGAAATCGTATGAATAAAGGCTACTAAAGCATCAACATCAGCTGTGTTTAATATTTTCAAGTAGTTGCCTTTACATTGCCACAAAGTTGATATATTTTTTCAAAGGTATTTTCTTTAATACTAGGCTAATAACAATAATGATAATAATAATAATAATAATAATAATAATAATAATAATAATAATAATAATAATGATAGGCATTTAACTCAAAGCAAAAGCTCCACCGTTACATTGTATAACAGGTGGAGTTATTGGTATAGTGCCTATTTTAGGACATTTAGACTCAACTTCTGATGATGAGCTTAATGTTAGCATGCACATTTGGCATTATAGGATGCTAGACATATTTCATTCCACATCCAGCAAGTTAGCATTTTAAATTAACTTGTTAACATGCTTACATGCTTTCCCCCACAAACATTTGCACCAAACATTTGTAACAGAGGGAGAAATTCAGTAGGATTAGTGTGTAAATTTTCTCAGCAAATCAGAATGCAATGCAGGGACAAATTCACTTTTTCTTAACTAGGAAAACTTTCTTGCTTATACTGTGTTGGCAATCAGTATTAATTTTTATCTCAGTGCTGAATATAAGCTTATGACTGGTTTCTGAGGGTGTCTGAAAGTCATTCTGAGTATTGAAGGATGTCACAAGGTAGACAGGTGGTAAAGTAATAAGTAATAGTACAGTAAAGGTCACTGATCCTTTGTAACTATACCAAAAGATATAAGCAACAACAAGCCAAACACCTTTCACGTACTGTATATCACTATTAAAACTGTTTGTGGTGGGTTGATTTTTCATTTAAAGTGGCCTACACATGACACAATGCAACACAAATAGCTGAGGGAGTTTCCTCTTCTGCATATTTACCCAATATGAGAGGTTGCAAAGGTTAAATCAATCCAAACATACATTTATGAGCTTATATTACACAGTCAGGCTATTATCTATGAGTAATATCTCTATCTAATATTAATAGATATAGATTCACCCACTGTGTGTTTATCAGCTTCATTTATGTGCAGTTAATTGCCTCCACATTGCTGAACAGATGGTCACCTCAATTTAGTAATTTCCTTCTGGGAGTCTGTGTTAATTCCAGACAACTCAATATGTTTGTCCCCACATGGTGACACGGACTGATAACACTGACAGGGTCTGTCCTCACCTTCCTGTAATGACTTCAAAAACATCTTCCCCTCCTATCCGCACTTTATTAATTACTGTCAGTCAACCTGCTTTAGTGCTGAATGAGAAACAGCTGTGGTAGGTTGGTATCTCTCATAGGAAGATGGCAAAAACAGCAGACCTTGTTCATTTTCCTTGTCTATTATCTACTCTTTTATTTATTGTAACCGCTCACACATTATTGAGATGCTCTGGAACCTGAACTGAGAAAGAGTAGAAACGTTGTGTTAGCATTTGTTCACTCAGTGGACGGACATCCCCACAACAAGCCACCTGATTTAAGGCAAGAAAAGAGTGCTGAATGATCCATTTTTAGGCCTCTGACTCCTGAGTTGTATCCTCGTTAACTAGATATCATGAAAGTGTGGTAGAAAATCCCCACACCCATATACGCGATATGTTAAAGAGAATATTTGATTTAGACTTGAGGGCTGTAGTTTGGTCTAATTACAACACAAGTATTCCATTTTTATGCTATTTCGTCCAATAATATGTAGCAAAACTATCACGAAGAGAGACCATCACATAATTATTTATTTAACAATCAACAGACAAACTGAGCAGATGACTCAACAAGGACTGAACTGAAAAATGGACTTAAATACTAACTGAACTAAGGCAGTGATGAGGTGCAGGTGGTGAGATGGGCGGAGAAGATCAGGTGAAGGGAGTGAGGTGAGGAGTAATATGGATTGATGTATGCTGGGCAGGTGTGGAGAAAAAACAGGCTGGGGAGTGGTGTATGACCACAGGAGGGAAACACAGAGCAAACAGAAAAAACAAAAATTCAAAAAAAACAATGAGACAGATGATGCTCCTTGAAAAGTGAATATACTGACAGCTGACATGAGACTAAGTAAATGTCTCAGGTTACAGGTTACATCTTTCTATTAGCTATACCATTAAACACAACACAGAACTTATTAAAACCAAATCACACGAGCAACAGCACTCATATGTAAAGTAACCTGTACACAACTAGGACCCTAGAAAGAACACACAGATGTAACCTGAATAAACAACAATCATGAAAATCATAGAAAAGATGATCAATGTGTAATTTAATTAACATCACATTAAAAACCAACTTCTCCTGGAGGAAGGGGAATAACAGCCATGCTGTGATGGAAACACAATATGTAGAGTATAAACAACCACAACTGACCTATGTAGTTGCTCAATTATGTATTGTAATATATGTTATGTCTGCACTCAGCTTTCCACCCCCCCCCCCCCCCCAGCGCATGCATTTATCATTTTCACTAGTATAGAGATGTAACTAATGAATATAAATACATTTAAAGGCTGTACAGTAGTAGAATAAAAGCCAGTCATAAATAGTGTCAAAATAGTGTAAAAAAAGGTTTTCAGTGCCACCTTAAGATCCTTTTCTTTTCACTGTACATTGTTCTTTAAGGCCTGCATTCAGTATTACCCAACAAATTCACAATTAATCAAATTATCACTCTGAGGATGGAGCCTTTGGGCCTCCTTTAGGATCTGGGCCCAGGGGGAGTTGCTAGTTTTGCCCTTTGGTTACACGGCCTTATCTGCATGGCAAGATGCCACAAAAGTAAAGTTGGAAACTGTGATTTTTAGAGGTCAGTTGAACCGATACAGGTACAATAATTTTTTCCACCACTTTAACATTGAGAAAGAGATGATTACAACAAGCCTAGAGGACAATATGAGCAGGAAGGATAAACCCTGGGCCTGACTGATAAGAACAGATGATCAATATTTTATAATTTAACACTGCTGTTTGATTTTGCCTGGTAATGTTATCATCATTCACAGACAATATAGGAAAATGCCATCAAAGAATGACATTTCCTCCTGCACACGTCCTTGGACCAGCGATGGGTTTAGATAGATAGACAAAGTCATTGTGAAAAACATTTTTTTTAACATTTCCACATCGATGATGAACCGACAGTCACGGCATTAATAGATTTTCTGCCACTGGTGTTGGGCAACAATATGATGTGCATAACTCATACCAACTGCTTAAAAGTAATTTACTGCTGTTGGGACTGTTTATTGACCTTGCTCGAACAAAACCAGACAATCTGTCTCACGTCAACCAGTATAGCTTTCCATCAGTTCTTTCTGTAAGTTATCAGAAGTTTATACTAAACAAGCAGGTGTTTATTACAATCAAATCAAGAATCAATACACTAGGATCAAAAAGGATACTGCTAACACCCTGCACCAGTACTCCATGGTTGCCTGGGATCCTAAACAGACATATACTGTATGTTAGACTGGGGCCTGTTTACGTGGGCTCCAGCAGCAGCAGTTCTGCAGGTCTTCAACAGTCTGTGTATTGTCAGTGAGCCGGTTACGAAACACATCAGTCTCGCACTCAGATTGTTCCACAGATGTGGGCTGACTGGCTTCCAGCTTCTTTGATGTGACGCTGGAGTTTCTAGATTCCACGTCTGTCTATCTGCGTTGGCTGACGACGGAGGCTGCCGAGGGTTAGATCTTATTTGCAGAGCCCAGCATAAACAAGCCAGTCGCGGCGAGCCAAGTCAACCTGACATCCAAAGAACGGGAGTGTAAGCAACGTCGGGAGATGGGGCCCAGGCTTTCTGTAAGCCGCTGTAATCAGTGACACCGAGATGGAATCGGCGCAGATGAGAGATGGAGGTCTTGCGCCATAAACAAAGGGTTGGGAAAAGCTATATCTAATCTCACCACTATGTTCTTATTTGTAACATTGTTGGGTAAACAGTCGGCGTCTCAGGAGGGATCTCTTGCTTCGGTATCGGGCGGCAGAAGTTCAAAGGCAATGCAGGGGTCATGGGATGGAAGACACAGGAGGCAGGAGGGGTTTCGGTGGGGACAGGGCTCCTGTTGTCCCCAGCTGTCCTGTCCATGTCCCCCCTGACCGAAGGGCAGCCCCAGGTCAGAAGGCCACCAAGAAGAAAGGAAAAAGGGAGATGAGGGGGTTCAAATACAGGCTATAGACCGGAGGAGTCTGGAGGAGGGGGAGGAGTCTATGTGTATGTGTGTTTGTGTGTGAATAAGTGTGTTTTGCGACAGCACACACTGTCATCCACTCCCCTCCCCTGTTCTCACACACACAAGGACAGCGTGACCAGACGTCCCTTTGGCCTCTGATGTATTTATATGCTCGGAGCAGTCTCAGCTCAGAGAGGGAGACCCGCGAGATGCACCTGAGCAAATATTAACATCCTCCATAAGGAGCCTTTGATGTGCTGGGGCCAAAGCCCAGGGTCAGCACCCCTCAGTGAGCTCGGCTCTGAGCACAGGGTCTACAGAGTCAATAGAGGAGTGGGAAGATACTGAAGAGCAGACGGGTCAGACTCTCAGCCAGACATGAAGGCTATGCAACACATTTTGGGGTCAGGAAATCTGCATCCAAATTATGAGGGTTATTCAGTTTATTTAGTGAGGTGTGATTCAGAGGGAAATACACAGCCAGTGACCTAATACATGCATTCAAATGTCAGAGCAGTGTTTTTGATTTTACAGCAGCTCTCATGAGAGTTTTATGGCAATGTTGAGATTTTTTTTATTTATTACAAAGGCCACAGTTAGTACAGGGAATTTTGTCTCCCATCCCTACCCTTGCTGAAGTATTGTCGAAAGTTTAATAAAACTCAACGGCGTGCACAAAAAAAAAAAAAAAAATCCACAACTTATTTGAAGGAGGAAAAAAGATTAACTTCCAGAGACTTAAGTGTCTTCGCTGCTAAATCCCTTTTCAAACGTTGGGAAGAGACTTGAGGGAAATAAATATATAAAGTCATCCAAGAACCAGGCTAAGTGGTTTATCTCCTTTCATCTTGCCACCGCTATATGAGGACTAATCCTGCCTTGTGTCTTCAGTGCAGAGCTGGGGCCCCTGTGAACTACATTAAATAGAATAGATTAGCTCCTCCAAAAGTCACGAGGTGGCAATTCAGTATCTGCCTTGTGTTTTTTGGTGCCATAGATAGAGGATGGCATGAGTCAGTATCTGCGCTCGGCTTTGCCTTTGAGTGTGCAGCTGACATCTGAACTCTCACCACAGCCGAGGGAGTTTTGCAGGATCCCTGATGATAAGGGACCACGGATTGTCTTTTGGTAACCAGGTTTATTTGGAGTGTGAAAAAATCTGTGTGCGAAACATTTCTTGTGTGTGTTTGTGTACGAGATATGTGCTTGGGGATGGCTGTTCTTGCAGCTGTGTGAGCAGAACTGACAAAAACACCACGTGAACCATTCAATAAACCATCATCATCTGCAGGAACATTGTCCTCCGTCTATTCATCACAATGTCCATTCCTGCAGACGAAGAGGACAGTTCACTGCAGGAAGTGGAGTGTGGGTGTGTAATGCAATTAAATGACTCCTTCATCTTGTTTGATCTGCTTCATTTCATTTGGTCTTACTAATTTGGAAGAAAAATCAGATAAGACGAAGCCATCATGTGTTTTCACATCAAAAGTGATGGATGACAATGTTTCCACTATGTTTCCTCTTCATCTCCTCACTCAGACTTCTGAGGGCAGCAGTGATTAGATCATCTCCAGCTCTCCACACAATGAGCTATTGTTGGGCGAAGCAGCCATAAATTGGACTTGTCAAAGCGATCTAGTTAAGGCTGGATCAAAGGCTTTACTGAATACTACCTAACATTTCAAGAAGACTTGTTTATATCTGCTAATTTACAGCCGTGTAGAAATGTGAGTTTTATGGGCAGGAGATGTCCTCAGAGAACTGAAATCAGCTGACGAAGAATTAATGGGAGCAGGACCGTTTATCTGAGGGCAAACTTGGCATCTGTTAGGTGAAGTTGAAGCTACGAGTACTCCTACATATTCAAGTGTGTTTATGTATGCATGTATATCCCATTTGTGTGCATATGCACGGTACGTCATATGCATTGGGTGTCTAATACAGCCAAGGAAGTGTGCGGGAGGTTCTCCAGATGCGCTGAGTTGAGGGAAGCATTAACAAGGCCGCAGCTATGCTAGATATGTCCAAACCAAACAAGAGAGACTGAAAGGCCGCACACCGAGGCCTCCCAACTCAAAGAAAAAAGAAAAGGTGGACGCCGATTCCATTATCCCGATAATCTTGTGTCAGATCAAGGACAACTGCATGGATTTCACCGTGTAAAAAAGGCTGTGACCATTTCAGAGAAAATCATGAGATTTTGATTTGTTGAATGATGGGCCAGCTTATTGTTTCCCATGTCTGATTGATTTGGAGGGAGCATTTATTAGCATGTCAAAGCACAGGCAGTCTGATGTTATTTATGGACCTTCATAAATCGTCCACTTATTCTCACATCTCTGCACTTCTGTGGTGCAGCACATATGCCCAACAGCGTTTAACCTCAAGGTTTATAAGACATAAAGATAGTGTACTGTGTACAGTATTTGTATCCAGTCGCAACATGTGACAGCCACAGCAGCCTCTGGTAATGAATGGTAATTGAATCCTGTGGGACGAATTCATGGCTGTAAATTAAGAACTGAAATCTCTGATACCACACATGTGGATGGATAGCAGATACGGTGACACAAGGACATCATTTATTTTAGCCTACTTTACAACACTGTAAATACTCTATTAAACTCTCTCCTAACCACTAGCTTAGTGTTATATGTTAACCAGTTGTGTGTTCACACCACAAACATCATGAAAGCTTCCAGGCTTCTGCAATAACACCATCAGTGGTGGAAGAAGTATTGAGACCTTTATGTAAAAATATCTATAACCCGTTTAGGCATGTAACAATAATTATGTTATCGACTTATTGTACAATAACATAATTATCAACATCATCATGTCTATATATGGACTTATTACATGATACACGGGCATGAACTTTATCATTTTTTTGACCTCAATATTACCACACTTCACATTAGCAGCTACAGTAAGAGGCTATTCATGTCACATTGGCTAAGCAAGTAGTTGCCTCCATATGGAATGAAAGGTAAATAACTCAGTCAGTCTGTGTATTTACAGAAGTGTAGAGCCCACTCTCCAAATCCCCCCTCCCTCCCCACCCTTGTATTATTATGCTATTTTATCAACATTATATCAGTGGTATAAAATGATCTTCAAATGACAACAATACAGTTTATCGCAATTATTTCTGAGACAATATTTCGTCCAACAAAAGTAGGTATCGTGACAGACCTAACTTCATTTAAAGCATTTTAAGGCCACAACTTTATGGAGGTGTGATACTAAATTACTGGAACACAGTACAATTATATATAAGTATCATTAGCGAATTATACTTGTCCCCTGCCCTACATGGAGGATACACATATTCACATACATACACATACAGATAAAAAGTAAAAAGTCTCTGATATATGGTGGAGTTTAAGAATAGCATAATATGTTGTTACTCAAATTATAAGTAAGTAGCTTGTAGTAAGTGGCTACAGTCAACCATTAATGAACTGTATTGCTATCTGTGTGAATGCAGAAAGGACCACCTACTTTTTTTTGCAGTGTTATGTTTAAAACATCCTTTAATACCTTGTGATTAACAGTGAGTACAGTTGGAGACAGTAAGAAAGAGTCCAGATTCCTCCTTGTGTGCATAAACAAACAAATCAACCAATTTAACATAGCAGGGATGAAGAATATCTATGTGTAAGGTCGAAATCGGAGAGTGAAAACCTCCCTAAGGCGGCTGTAATACCATCAAAGCTACAGTCATGCTGTATAACACAGTATTGGGACTTGCCTGCTGCTCTATTTTGGTATGTAGTGGACCTCTATCTGTCAGCAGAAACACATTTTGTGGGAGCATCAAATGAGGGCCAGAGCTGAAGAGCAGGCCGCCTTATTTAATAATTAATCAAGGTGCAGTTCAAGGCACACAATCTGATGAAAGCGCCGTCTGTCAGGTGAAATTAAGCCCTTCTATCATTCCATTATTGTTGTTAGTTTAGGCTGATCTCTCTTTCATTCCTCAGCCCCTCTCTCCCTCTCTCCCTCCTTCCCTCCTTCCTTTCCTTCCATCGTTCTTGCCCCCTCTCCATTCTTCTTATCATAAGTTTGAGGTTGTCAATGTGTCAATTAAAGCGAGCTGCGGCATGTTGTTTCATCGCATGGGACGTTTGATGTCTTGATATAAAAGGGCTTTGAAATCTGTTTATTTTGCCTTTGCATTGCTTCTTTCTTCAGCGCTCTTCTTCTCCTCACTGGCTGGTATGCTGTGGGTTCCTCTTATCTTTTGTGGCTGTGAATTAAAGCGAGGAGGAAAACGCAACAAAGGTATGCAAGAGTGCCGATGATGTCACATGTGGATGGTGATGACTTGAAAGTAAATGTGTAGAAAGCTCCTCAAGGGCATGTAGACAAGGCGGTTGAATCAAGAGACCAACATAGTCTTCATATGCATAGACCAGGTGGGGGTTCAGTTATCAACTCAAATAAAAGCTTTGGAAAAATAAACCTTGGTTGGTTCAGATAGTATTATTTTAATGTCTTGCACCATCACTTCAGGTATTTCATGATTTAAAGCAGTGGTTCCCAGCCTTTTGCTTGAGGGGCCCATGTTTTTACTGTTGTAAACTTTGGTGACCCCCCCCCCCCCCCCCCACACACACACACACCCTTCAGCAGGCATGGACCTGCAGGATACTTGTGTAAAATTAGTAATATATATAAACTTAACACAATTTCTGCTTTATTATTTTACTTTTCCTTTTTATTTCACTGTCATATGTATGTGTGTGTGTGTGTGTGTGTGTGTGTGTGTGTGTGTGTTCTATGATGCTGAAAAGGATTGACATTATTTTCTCAGCTTATATGTTAATGAAATGCTCAGAGACATTAAATATGTGGCAGATGTTATTCCAGAGAGGCTGGATGCACAAATCAAAACATATATTGGATATACTGCCTACAGCATTATAAGAGGGTGGAAGCCATTTGATAGCTACTGAACTTAGTAGTGGCAGTTTTCTCAGTTACTTGTGTTTCAACAGCAGCAGCTCTGAGATCAGTGGCCATTCTCATTGTCATTTGTCTGTTTACTATTATGATCTATCATTTATTTTGTTGTTACACACATCACACTCTTTACCACAATCATTTTCATCATTATGAGTCTGTCCATATTTTGCATGGATTGCACTGATAAATTAATAAATGAATCTTCTTCGCTTTACACTCATGAAGCTCTTATTGCACTTACATCAACGTAACGAGTTTACTTGTGTCAACTCTCCACCGCTGTTTGTCTCTCTGCTGTTCTGCACGCGAGGAGGACCTGCAGTCTTTTCTCCTAGATGTTCACATTTCTCCATCAGCTCCCTGCTTACATTGCTAGCTAACCTCTGTGTATACTGCAGGAGGAATGTTCACGGTACACACGCCCTCATACTCGCCATATATTTAACACATAAAAATAATTACACCCCTTAAAATCAAGAGGGCTTCGCGACCCCCAGTGGATCTTTGGTGCCCCCCTGAGTGGGACGCGGCCCCCCGGTTGGGAATCACTGATTTAAAGGACCAATGTGTAGAATTTAGCAGCATCTAGCAGACCAGACTTGACAGAAATGGAACATTGTGGTGTGTTTTAATTAGTGTATAATCAGAGGGAGTGAGTCCTCTTTCACAGAGGCCACTATGTTACAATGCCGTACTTCTACAGTAAACCAGAAAGGACAAACCAAACACTGGCTCTAGAGAGGATCTTTTACTTTTTTGCAGATTTCGTGGCTATCATACGTTCTCCTACACTCCTGTTGGCACTGCACCTTTAAGCATCACCAACAATCTAAAATGAAAATCACATTTTTAAAGTCCCACTAATCATTATATATTATGTTATTATCATATGACTAATGTTAAAGAGTTACTCATGATTAACCCACATAGAATCACCACCAAAGACTGCAGTTCCCCTTAGCATTGTGGTTCATTTTAGTATCTTTTAGCTCATTGTTATGGCTTTACAGCCCGCAACTTCACTGTGTTGGTTCACTCTCACCTCTCTCATCAAACTAGTGTCCAGCAGCGTTTGGTAACTACTCTTAGTGAACAGAAAAAAGAAGGACGAAAAAAAACTCCACACTGTACATTATCTATCCAATACCAAATAGCAGACAGACCGTTAGCAACAAGCCATTAGCGACAGGCCTTTGGGCAACAGAAGTTATCGACTAGCTGGTTAACACACTGGAGCATTAGCAGCTAAAGAGATTGATTTTTTTCTCTGGAGTTGGTGAAGACTAAAACAGAACTAAAAGAAGAGTGAATATTCACTTTTGTCAGGTGGTCAGAAACACAACTCAAAATGAATGCTAATGTTGCATCCTGTTGTGAACAGGCTAATGTTTGCTAAAATTTTAGCCATATTACATTTTTGATGTTCTGATGCCTTCAAATGGCATTAAATTCCTGTCACTTTTAATTTTGGTTCTCATGTGACTCAACTGATAATATCTCCAGATAATTCCCCTGGTTTAGGTCCTTGTTTAAGGGTATCACTTTACAACCTGCATTTTATGTTTATAACTGTTCTGGCATTGGTCAAACATTTTATGTCAACTAGAAATTCATTTTAAGTGCTTTATAGAAGACTTCCTTTCATATACATGGAACACTTTGTTGATTTTAGGTAATTATACCTTATGATGACGTGTAGAAACAAGTGTCCGTGGGCTCAAGTCATGCATGAGTGCAGTGAGCAGGACTTCCACTATAATGGGAGGAAAAAAAGCCTGATAGAAAAAGCTGAATTTCCCTTTAAGGAGTGGAGTGCTCACCTTCCATCACCACCATCCATTAACATCAACTCTTGGCTCTGAAGTTAAAAGCCTTAATCAAATAAGTCTTTCATCATCAGGTGTATAAACCTGCACCTTGTGCATTCCAAAATGCTACCCTTGTGATTGAATGTGTGTGTGTGTGTGTTCGTGTGTTGGTATGCTCATTGTTCACAGTATGTATATCTATCATATTTATATGTCCATACAGTACATTCCTCGCTACCCACACAAAGAGCTTTCAGGCATATTTAACTCTAGCAACAAAAAACACAGGCAGAACTGACAAGAACAATATGTGCAACAGTAACTCTGTTCCTACCTGTACAACACTGTTTCCTCTACATAATACCACAAGAGGAAAATTACTAACACTGCCAACAAAAACCCACTGTACCACTGGAACTTAACATAAATCTCTGCTAGACGAAAACAACATCTGAGTGAAGCTTTTCAAGTAAGGGAGATGAAAACAACCATCTATCCAAATTAAATCTGTTTTAGTGCTTCAACAGGTGTTGATGTGAAACCAAAGTTTAAGTGCTGAGCTAACACTAAAAAATAAACTCAACTTATGGTTACTTTAGACAATTACTGCAATGTGTAATTACTGTTAAAAAAAATTGAGAGTGGCGAAGGCTGGAAAATGTGTGTATGTGCGCACTTTGGAGTGCCATGCCAAATGAAAAACATCCCAATTTCAGACTAAAGTTTCCATAGGGATTTAAATTTCATACCATGATGGAACAAAAAAATGAAAAATAAAGATTCTGACAATGTAAATGTTTGTTTTTGTAAGCCTAGGAGAATATACTTATCTTCCTATTTGATGCTAACCGTGTGCCAAACCATTGACTGATGTACTTATCTCACTGAAGTGCAATATGAAACAGAATTAGGAGATAACATAAATGGTCTGTGGCCTTTTATTTTGAAAAAGTGAATGAATTCATTATTTGAAAGCGTCTTATAGTCTCCAGCCTGTAGGAGAACAACAAACTGAGGGGGAAGCAGAGCATACAAATGTAAGAATTTAACAGGCTTATCACAGTTTACTGTTGTAGGACATTGTTAAACATACTGTATACGTCATGGCCACAAAACAGTTCAATAACACTCAGAAACACTTAATTGATTGTTCTTACTGTTGCAAGCTGCAAAATCTTAGGGAGAGTCGACCCACTACTCTATAGAATCATGCTTAATAAATGGCCTGAGTCAATATGTTTTGCACATACAATATTAATCTTTTGGGTTGTCAGAATGTAACTATTTCTGATACTCTAACCCTGAACCCTGATACACCACATTGGATATTTAAAACAAATATATAACTTTTGATGTCTTTTTTTCTTTTAATGCTCATCTGCAACACAAAGTTTAATATTTTATTCATAAAGTATATGTTTCAGCCCTGTTCCGTGTAGAGTAGCTTACAAGTGTCGGTACAGGCTTGTAGTCACAGAAACGGATGCCTAAAAAATGTTGTGTGGTGGGATGCACGACCAACTCAGTAAAGAACCCAGAACTAAGTTTTTATAAGCTGCTGAACTACATGGACAGCCTGCAGCTCTACAACCTCTGTAAAATTGACACATTTATCTGGACATGATGCTTTGCTATACAGTTGTGCTATCTCCACTGAAGACGATGCCATCCCTTGCATATCAGTGTAACTCAACATATGCTGTAAACTACCTTTTCATCTCGGGTAGACATATGTTGCTAAAATAATCCACTGACATGCTGAGATCTAATCTTTTTTTTTTTTTAGCTAGCTACAGGCATTGAGTTGGCATTTCAGCCCTTGGTTAGATACTATGGCGCCAACTGTTTTCCTCTCCAGTGGTCGTGGTTTACAGAATATGATGTGTGGCGGTCTGTCTCTATTAATTTTCATTTTTGTTTTGCTCTACCTAGAAGTACTGTAGGTGTGTCAGACTTCTAAGAGTGTTTTTTTTCTTCTGTTTCCCAGCTCCAGCTGTTACTCCACCTCCTGTTTGCCAGATTCCCTACAGACCACAAAATACACATGTGGGTCAGTTTTTGTGACTCGTGAGTCACTGGAAGGGCAGAAAACAGCATCATAAGTGCTCGGGCACTGACCTGGCACAGGTCAAAAAACATTCCCAAGCCCTACTGGAGAATGAGTCCTAAAGACATTGGGTACTTTTGCTGCAGCACCACCAGAAGGTAAACTTTTTCACTGATTCAGTAAAATGTTTCAGCAGCTCCTAGATTGATTGACACAAAGACTTGCATGATCCTTAGTCTGACTTTAACTCTAGCGAAGTTGATCGTTTTGAGTGAAACATTTCAATATGGAATGTTTTAGTATAATTTAGTATATAATGACTTTATTTATATAGCACCTTTCAAAAACAAAGTTACTAAGTGCTTTACAATAAAAACGGATAATGCAGGTAGAGGATCCAAAACAAAGATATTGACAATACACAATAAATTAAATAACACAACATATACCAATAGTTAAGAAAAAGCCATATGATCTCCAGGCAGGGAGTTCCACAGCTGAGGGGCCAAAACAACAAAGGACCAGTCCCCTCTAGTAACAAGTCAAGATTTCGAAACCATGAGTAGGGCCCTGCTGGAGAATAAGAAGTTACCAGTTCATAAATACAGGCAGGAGCCTGACCATTCATAAACATTCATGTCCCATCAGGATAAACTGTAGTTACTTGCGTCTGAATTTGTCCAGTAATAATTACTTCACAGTTTTGTACCTTGTGTTTAGTGCTTGTTAATAAATGTTAGCATGCTTCAGTTTTTAGAGATCTAGGGCAATCCGTTCTGTTTATAAGTCAAAGGCCAGTTTTTAAAATTTTTACTTTCACATCAACTCTTTTGTGTTTTCACGTTGTCAGAGAAACAAGGAACATGGAAACATAGGGGATTTCTGTTGTACAGACAATGTGGGCTTGACTGAGTGACTGTGCTTCTTCTTTTTAAGTGCCCTCATGATGTTTTGTGGGAATTTGTCGAACCAACTGTACTTTGCAAAGTCATCAAAGGCCATGTTTAAAAAAGAAAATCAGATTAGATGTAGAAGCCTGCAGAGAACGTCTGTGATCTCTGAGCAAGATTCATGGTTCACACATGGAGGTTTCAACTACGTAAGAGATCATGTGTGCTGATTATCGCTGGACAGACAACCACATTTAAACTAACACTATAAACTGTTTCTTTAACAGAGGAACTAGTATCCTTCCAAAGATGGAAATCTGATGTGGACAATGTTGTATACATGACTAGATAATGAATCTAAGTTTATTCCACAATTACAGGCACAGAATTACATTTCAATTTTCTGTTAACTTTGCATCTGAATAACACAATCTATTATCTTTCTGTTTGCATCAACCTATAAAGAAATACAATTACACCTCCAGGTGAAGTGGTAAGATTTCCAATATGGAAATTCCCAAACGGCTTCATTATGGACAGCCCAGAGGGAATTTACATTTCAATGGAGTAGTAGTATGATGTCGTACACATGCATTCACATAAATTATATATTATCTTGGCAATGGAAGAAACAGCACGTGAATGATATAATTGCTTAAAAACCATGAAAAAGAATCAACATGCAATGTGTCTTCTATAGACATATTTGAATAGCTGCTTTCTGCCATCTGCATGAATGTTAGAATAGAATAGAATGATAAACAAATAATGAGCAATCAGAATTTATATGGCAATAGAATTAGCACCGTATTTAAATAGCAAGTGAACCTGCTTTCTATTATATGAGACCTTTAAAGGATAGTTTCACATTTTTAAGTCTGTCCTAAAACATAGTCATACAAATTACTCAAATCTTTTATTAATCTAGTCTTTTTAGTGCCAAAATTCCTCTTTTTGTTATGATCCTACCACTGCAGCTGAACAGGAAAACACTGCCAAATAAGACACAAAGAAACAGGGAATTTTTATACTAAAAAGATTCTAAAAGGTGGATGTTCAGTATGAATAGGAGGAAGGATTACAGCGAGGAAAACCTGTTTAACTGTCCATATGGGCACCTGACTATTGTTTTAATAGACTGACTTGAAACATTGTGAACCTGTCCTTTCAGTATCTGTTTTGCATTAATGAATATGAATGGGAGGCGAAATAGACATTTACTGATGCATGATCATAATATGAGACATGTTTTTCATGTTGGCCATACTCTTTATATATCTTCAGCTTTGAAAGCCTTGCTGTCTGAGGTTAGGAATGTGAAGGTGTGTTCGTGTATGTGCTGGAAAAGGCATACTGGTTAGGCCTGAGGCCTCGGGCCTTTTGTTAAGTAGAGGGGACGGTAATTAGGACGGACTTCGTCTGGGGCCAATGGTCTAATTCAGAGGCGCTGTTAACAGCCTCACTAAAGATCAAATGCAGTGCAAACAGATCAAAGCGAGCAGAGGACTGGTTTGAAAAGGGAAGCTACAGCCTAAATTAATTAGGGCTTTTATTCTCCACAGTCAGGTGGCTGAGAGGAGACAGGTATGTGAACAACATGAAGGCAACACCTGGTCAATGTCCAGGGGTGCAGTGTCAATTAAGCTGTAACTGAGGAGTGTGTGGAAGTGTGTGTGTGTGTGTGTGTGTGCTTGCTTGCACACCTGCCCTTTTTACTCTGAATGAGGACACCTGCATCAACCCTTCACCTGCCTGGTATGTTTGATCTACATCATCATCTTCTGCTTTATTGCAACTTATTTATTCACGACTGGTCAGACAGTAAGACAGGTGGTGAACTATCAAACAGTCAACCCAAAATGTAAACAAAAATCATATTTTCAGTGATGTCACCATGATCCCAAGTGCCGAGGGCTCAGCAATCCAATAAAGTGATCACAGTGGTATTATTACGGATAAGAGAGATGGCCAACACAATGACAATCAGACCCAAGCTGTTTGAAATTGGACTCTTTTAGGTGTTTTTGGTTTAAATTCATCCTCTAAAATGTTGCACATTACTGATGGTAAGACACGGCTATCCTATGTTAACATTGTGTTTTTCGCTCTGTTTTTGTTTATTTTCTGTGTTTTTGAATGTAGAATGTACTTTGTTATACTATCAAATATGACAGAAGGCTAGTAGCATCCCTATAGGAACACTTATTTATTTAATTGTATTATTCTATTATTTTTATGCATTATTGATGATCTCAGTGTAGTTGTGTGATGTGCTTTCTGTTTTGTTTTTATTATTAAAAAAATCCCCATCAACCATAGTACATTAAAATTGAAACTATTGACTCTTGAGTCATTATTCTGCATCATTGAATTCTAAACCACTTTCTTTTCAAGTCTGCTCTTTCCTCAAGAAGTTTAAACATCGACACTAAACACAGCTTCCACCCTAAAACTAGACGCGGCTCTTGAACATTTCCCGCTGATGTCACGCTTGATCAGTTCCCATAGATGATGTCAGTGTTTACTCTGTGTTTACTTGGCTCTTGCCTGAGAGATATCACACCAGGCTACCACGTGGCTATCCACCTGATGAGTGGATTCCGTAGTCACCAAGCCAGGGCCTCATTTAAGGCTAATTTGTTTGGCCATGGAAAACAATGATGACGTCATCTGTAATTTGGCCCCTTGTGTGAAGTATGGTGGCGGAGGGGGGGGTCTGGCTTTCATCCCTGAATTCCATTCCTGAACCCTCTTTTCACCGCAAATCTCTGACTCTGTTTCTGCAGAATTCCCAGAGATTCCCTCGTGGGTTTACTGAAATTCTGTTACTGCTGCGAGAATTCCAGCCTTGTGTCTCCACGTTCCTCATCTCCTCGTTCAAAACAAACTTCTGTTTTCTTGAACGTTCCATGTTGCAGCAAGATGACAAACAACCTATGTGAAGTGACTAATAGCTGCCATGCATTATGGAGCCCCATAAAGATTAAGCCCAGCGCTAAGTGGAATCAGAGGGCTGTTGGGAGGTAATTACATGCCAGCCTTACAAACACCACATTTCCTTGGGATGCCGCCAAACCTGCTTTAGTTTTCCTCTTTGAACTGACTTAACCCCTGGCTGTAACCTGAGGGGGGATCTACAGTATGTGATCCCTGCTAATGTTAGGGCGCTGGACTCTGTTTTTTAAAATATCCGCACGATTATCTTGTGGATTGGGAATTTAAATGAGTTTCTTGCTTCTCCTTTAATATCAGATGCCAGAACCAACAGAAAGCATGACTTCTTGACCATGCAAGGAGATAATGACATCCAATGGAGTTCTGCTACGAAAATACCACCCAGAACCTCCTGATCTCATTTCCCCGTTTCATATCTATCACCTCCCTCCTGCTCTCTTCATGGGTGGGGGCTCCTCAAACGCTGATCTGACATCAACCTCCTTCTGTCACTAACCTCAACTGTTGCATGATGAATTATGAAGCTGATGCAGGCACAGTCGAAGTGTTTTGTGAATCTAGCATCCCCTGGAGTCAGCTGGGTGTAGTGATAGATGAATGGGAGGAGAGCACTGACAGAAGGTGTGTATTCGGTGCCACCTCCAATCTGTCTATGTGAATGGTAATTAGACTGAAGGGTTTGGTGCTAATACCCAGAGAAAGAGGGTAGGTCTTCGCTACCTGCAGACACTTTGACTACACCGCTCTGATAGCACAGTAAGATGTTTCTTAATCTTCTCATGCATGTGCACACGCACAGTCTTTACACAGCGCTACACTCTGAGGACAAACAGATTGGGCTGAATAAATTACACCATTCATTAACAGCTGCCCAGTCTGGGAACCCGATAAATGACAAGATACGAGTGAGTGGTGTACGGAGCTGAGCTAATTAACAACTAATTAGGCATTCACGAGCTGAATCAGAATGGGATTGGGGGTTTGTAGCCGGTTGGAGTGGATTGGACAGCGCTCGGGCTGTAGCTTCGCGGCTCCTGCAGTCGGCAGCACACAGTTCAGAGCGGGAGTGGATGGTTTGCAAGGGGCAGGATAATCATAGCTCCATAGCCCTGTGAACAACTTCAAAGTGGAGTCAGCAGCATGCAGGGTGCATATCAAGTGAACAGTGCAGAATGGGAGCTTCATGGGGGTGTTGTAGAGACCGGCTAAATGCTTTCAGATAGGAGAATATGTTAAGTCTTCTTTTTTTCACCCCCCCCCCCTTTTTTTTTTGCAAGTGCACTTTAATAAGCGATTGGCCTGTTGTAGAGGAAGTGTTTGCCATGCATAAATAGTGGTTGTTCTTGTTAAAGTGGCTCGTACTTAAAGAAGGGTGATGCTGTGCAGTGTGGGAGTGTGGGATGGCATTTGTTTTCCCTCTTTTTTTTTCTTTTTTTTTACTTTTTCCCCCCTTTCTTTCCCCTCTGTTTCTGTTTAAGGTTTCTATTTCTCCATGCAAATGAGAGAAGCCACATTGATTTGGCCTCCAGTTTCATGTTACTATGGCAACAACATAAAAACTACAAAGTGCTTAAAGCACAGCACTTTTATCCCTGTGTCCCTCTGATCATCACAGGAAATTAGCATACCGGGAAACAGGAGAGCTCACAGAGGAAAGCAATTGTGCATTTGGAAGGCCACGCTGGCTGCCTGAACAAAAATGGGGCTCTTTTTATTTTGGGAGGGGGCTTGGCGAATGAGTGGGAAAAAACACACTGAAAAAAAGAGAAATAATCATGAGGAGAATATAGACCAGCATTGGAAAAAAAAGATTCCCTTTTTTGTCAGGAGAAGGTTTCATAGCATCTCATTCAGTGTTGTCACTGTTTGAATAAGTGTCATCTTGTTAACATGCACATACAGGCACATGTAAACACACAAACTAGTCGCATATTTTGTCTCCACCTTCCTCTTTCATGCACACATAAGTAACACAAACATAGGTGCACACTCTTCCTTATTTCATCATCAGCAGAGCGCTGCAGGAGGGTGAAGCGGCGCGTTTCCTGCTGGCAATGTAAATGAGTGAGTATCTGCCTTGCCTGTGTGATGTTGACTGTGCGAGTAAAAAGTGTATTTCTGTGCGAGAAATAGGGAGGATAGAGGGGTGGACACCAGGGCCAGAGCACCAAAGGAGATTTGAAGGCCAACATCAAACGCTGCATCAGCTCATTAATGCATGTAGGGGTGACCCGGACCCAGCACGGAACAACACAAACACATCAAAAACGCCTTCCAAAGCCCCCTTCTTGACCGTCATCACACTGAGCCATAGGAAGGCTGTGAAATCCGCCCACCAGCCCCATAGATTTGAATTGTTGCCTTGTTTATCATGTCTCAGTGAGCCGCAGAGACGGACAAAGGCTACAGATAGAGTTTGGAAGGCATGGCATGGGGCTGTCAAAATTAGATTCACACCAACACCAGTGTGTGTAATGGGTATACTTTCGCCAGTGTTGTGCATGAGAGCGAGCCCAGACACACACACACACAAAAATTGCCTTTTCTCACACCGGTATCTGAGCCATTACATTGGTCAGATATCAATATTGTTTTCCAATTTTGCCTGCTGCACGAGGTGGTTAGCCACAGATGAAAAATGTTACGCTTCAAACTGTCTCACTCACTGAATCTGTCTGCCTGAAGGCTACCCAGCATGCAATTCTGAAACAAAGAGGTCTCTTTTTGATTTCTACACAGCGTGACCTTTTTTGATTGGGTGAGATTGGTTGGCATGGAAATCAATACTGCGTTGTGCATTTGATGCAGCCTTATCTCTTCTCCACACTGTCTGCAGGTAGAGGCAGGGGAGGTTTGTGAGTGTGTGTGTGTGTGTGTATCTGCGGGTATATGTGCACTTAACACTAACACTCTCTCGCAGCATGTGGAACATAACAATAGTTCCTCTTCATGAAGTAAATTACTTTTGTGTGCCAGACAAGAAAAAAGAGAGAGAGAAAAACAGTTTGAAATGAGTCGGAGCAGACTGTAAAAAGAAAAACAAAAGTTCTACAGTTATTTTGTTCAAATTCTGGAAATATGACATGATATCACCATTAAATATGTTCTCCAATCTGTATCACTTGAGTTTTAGGTAATTTAGTGTACTGCTGTTCATCCTAAACTAATCATACTGCCTTTTTGGAACACAACTGGATTCAAAATGATGGAAAAATAAATAAACGAATATATCATCAGAAGAATCATTCATCTGTGTTAATTTTCAAAACAGACACTGTAGCTTAGTGAGTTCACAAAGTGTGGACAACAAATCTATTTTCTTTATCTCACTTTAAAGCGAGTGCTCATAGATACGGTCTTTAATCTGAAGACAAATATAGCTTCACAGTGTTGTATTTCTTCTTTATGTTAGGATGCCATACAGACATTAAAAACATATCAGAAGACGCTCAGTAGGTGATAATAAGCTCAACCTCTCCTCTATGCTCAGTCAATTTCAGCTCAGTTGGGAGCTGAAATTGACTGAGCTCTGTTGGCTGAGCTGAGCAGCATGTGATGGAGAATCATCAAAGGTGATCGGGTCGGACTATGTCCTGGTTAGCTGTTCCGTCTGTGCTTCCTGCTCCCAAATCCCGCTCTTACATGCCCTGAGTCAGAGTGTTCACACCAGGGCAGTCCAAGCAGGGACGAAGCCAAAGGACCCGGAAGAAAATTGAACTTCACTGGAGCTCACCACATATTGAATCCTAAATCCCCCACAAGACAAAAACTTCAAAGTTCAAACTCAGTGACAAACTTTTCTTGTGTCTTCAAGTGCATTGGGACTATAGAAGCATGCTATTACTTATTTCAGTCGCCATTATATGATTTTTTGCTCCTTAGGGATATCTACTAAAAACCCATTTAATCAAAAGCAATCTACAGTCTTTTAGAAGATTTTTCAAAGAAATTCCTTGAAAGGAATTCAGCAGCGATAGGCTGATGCTCATTGTTGCAGTTCAAAGCTCAACTGTAATTTTCATATAGTAATTTGACAGTATAATATAAATCAGCTCAGGGTGTTGGATAGTAGGCATGTTTTTTATGAAAGGACTCATGCAAATCAGTATCATGATAAGCTACTAAAAACATCTATCTACATAACAAAACATGATACATAAGGATACGAGCCATGTTTTGGCATGATCCTGCCTGAATTCAGCCTACGGGGCTACTTTAACATCCTCAACAGTCTTTTTGTGCATATCAATAGCCACAGCAACCAGCTGTTTCTCACTGCGCACCTCCAAAAGGCGCATCTGAAACCATTTAAATCAAAAGCAGTCACAGTTTCCACAGTGCATTATAGGCATTCCAGCGTGGCCTTTCACTCCATGCTGTGTAGCCTCGCTCGGCAGGGGAGCGCGGTATAAAGTGGGCACACAGCAACACAAATATGCGGCCCACTGCGTGTTCCCCTCAGGAACACTAAAGGAGGAAGAGACAGAGAGAAACAGAAAGAGAGAGAGAGAGAGAAGGGGGGGAAGCCGAACAACCTCTGAGTTTCTTTGCTCTGGCTTCTCGGGTTAAAACCTTTTCCCTGCCTCAGATAAGAACCTTTCTTCTTCTTTGAATGCTTTGTCTCCTGGCCAGATCAGGGGGAAAAGGGAGAAGAAAGAGGAGCGCTGTCTTACTGGCTCACCCCTGTGGTGGGTGCTCATACAAAAAGGAGACAGGGAGAGAACAATGGTCGATGCTCGCCTATGGACGCGAGCCTCATTTACAGAATAGTGTACTGGGTATTTAAACACATATGTAAAGAGAGTTTAAAGCACCATTAGAGGATATTTCTTAAAGAATACTGAATGAAAAGACTCTCTGTAGTGTCAAGTGTAGCTCTTGTTGTGGAGCCCTCTGAGAATCAACACACAACCCAAACCAAACCAGGACCAAACCACCTAACCAGAGCTAAATGTTGAGGAAATGTGGGACTTATTATGGGACTATTTATAATCCATTTTGTAATATTCATATATTGCCAAGTCTGCTATATTCTACATCAGGACACGTCAGTGTGTATTATGGTGGTTAACTCAGGACCACTTACCACAGCAAAATGATAATTTAATGATACAATTAATTTGTGATGCATCATAAAGTCAGATTGTTGCTATGGCTATCTGCAGTTTACCATACATAACATGCACACTTAATTAAACAGTTCACTATTAACTGGATCTGCTTTGAGGTATCCGGTGTATAACACACAATGAAAACTAGTATTTTCTGTAACCGTGGTATACAGTGAATAAACGGCCAATGATTCTTCTCATTATCTTCCAGTGAAATGTCCATTTTCGTCTCTAAAAAATGTGAGGGATTTAAAGGAAGTCCTGGTATCACAGGATACATGTTTCATCAGGCTAGTCATTAGTCTTTTAGCTGGAGCTGGCAGGTTCAAACCATCACTGTCTTCTCTTCATGAGGAGGACCGACAGCAACAATTACAAAGAGCACACGCAAGGCTTTTTGATCCCTTTCGTTGTACTTGTGCGCACAATTTAGTTTTTAGATTTTTATTCTCTTTTTGCAGAAGCCTTACACACCCACTGACTGACAGAAATTTGGAAATGGAGCAAATTCTTAGCTAGATGAATACGTTCAAGGCACATTACATCACTGAAATCAAATCGGACCTCTTAAGAACTCTGTTAATCGTTCATAAAATGAGTTGAAAAACATTGTTGCATGAGGAAGGCCCCGTGATTCCTTTAAGGCAAGTATGTCCAAACTATTCCGGGCCGTGTGCCTGCAGTTTTTGTTCCAACCAATCAAAAACAAACGATTCGACCAATCAGCTGTCTGAAGACTCAGATCAGTTGGTTAAATGAGTAAAGCCTGGTGTGCTCCTGCTTGGTTGGAATGAAAACCTGCAGCCACATGAACCCTTTATGGAATATCGTGGACATCTCTGCTTTAAGGGGTTAAGAGACAGACGTTAACCACGTGTCACGTGTTTGGAATTGGCTAACTGTGACACAGTTGTATACAATTTTTGATACAGTTCAGGGTTTAAAAGTTACCTATTTATACATTGTAGAAAAAAAGGCTTATTTCAAATTTTATTAGTGCTCCACATTACATAATTACACATATAACAGAATTTACATAGAACACTTGTATGAAAATACAGATTTACTTGTCATCTGAACATCTCTCACTTTAAAGGAAAAAGTCTTCCTTTGTTCCTTTAACTGCCCGAAAACTCTCTAATGAGAAGTTAATTTGTCAGTGGGAAATGTGAAGAAAACCACTTAACTAAACATATAATATAAACACAAGACAGTAAAATGGGCTGTCATTGAGATACGTGATCACAGTACAGTAGGTTCTCTATTTATCAGATCTCTATACTCGGGCAGATGTAAAAAAAAAAAAAAAAAAAAAAAAAAACCTTCATCACACACTCTTCAAATACTCTTCATAACTAATTCCAGTTCCTCCAATCAGGCCTCTATGTTAAAAACCTGCTGGCTTATCCATATTAACTGCCATTCACATGCTACACAAGCTATGAAATAATTAGTACCGTATGTATTTATTCATGTGTGTTGTCTTTGAGCCATATCATTGCAAGGCATTAAGGTTTTTCAGTAATTACACAGGAATGAGCCCTTAAATTTAACACCATCATCACACCCATCACAGCAATGATGGAGAACATACTGATACTTGGATGACAGGTTCCCTTGGATATCTTCTCTTGTATCTGAGCCTTGTGTGTTGACCCCAGCAGTAAAGCGGTAAAGACATATGTTATCTGAGAGATGGGACAGCCGTTGACACTAAACGAGAACCGCCACAGAGCGAGAGGTCATCTTCACCGTTGCCCCCGAAACAACTGTATTCTACCTCTCTGAGCCCTTTGGCCAAGCTTAGGCCACCAGATGACTCCAGTTGTTGCCTCCCCCCGGGGGGCAAAGGCATCCCATCCACACCCGGTGGTCTGCAGTCATCTCATCTTTCATAGAACACAAGAGGCAGGAAGTATCCACAGGGATCAACAGATGCAGGGCAAAGCCACAAAATGGCTTCCTCCTGAGCTGGCCATGTGGCTCCTGTGATTGTAAACCTTTGAGCCTCAGAACAACATACAACACACAACACAATAGCATGTACTCTGGCGCTTTGAGGTTACGCCTCAATGAAGTTTACTTCCTGGAGGAAAATCAGCGACAGGTGATGCGGACACGGCACGACGATATGCGTGTGTGTGTGAAGGAGCGAAAACCCTGAAAGTATAAGCAAATGAATCAGTCTCAGTGGTTTTGATAGTGTATGTGTGTGTAGAAAAGTTAGATTGCTTATTCAGTCGGAACTAACTTTTTTTCTCTCTCTCTCTCTCTCTCTCTCTGTAAAGCAGTACAGCCGCAGAAATGATTTTAGAGTATGGACGGCGGCGAGAGAGAAACCTGCTGAATGCCAGAGTAAATAAATAAAGTAAATAAATCGGTGGATAATGTGAGGCAATTGTAGGGGTGTGCATAATCAGGGATTTGGAGGCTGCTCACTCTGTTGCTCATCTTCTGACTACAAAACCAGGCCCTGCCACCCTTCTCCACCAGCCCCCCCACCCCCACCCCCTTTTTCGTCGCTTCCTCTCTCTCTCACTCTCTCTCTCTCTCTCTCTCCAGCCGGCGATAATCTGTTCCAGCACACTTGCCATGAAATGAGCGATGCAGGACTCGTAATGCACTGGACAGGCAAAGCCTAACAGATAACATAAGCCCCCTTCACCGCCTCCCCCCTTCCCTCTCCCAAACCGCACGCCTCACCCACCCCCCACCCCACCCCTCTCGCCATTACCAGCCCTCATCCCCCCCTTCCACTGGTAAATCAAGGCCCTTCAGCTCTAAACAAGAGGAAGAAGATTTGGTTCATTACAAGGGAAGTTGTTTTCCCTCCGCCGGCTCTTCATCTGATACATAATATCTGTGGCGAGCTGTCTCGTCGCTTTATGCTTGCGTCATATTTCATCTTGACTCTTGTGACCTTCGCTGTCAGCCGCACAACGAGAGGCTGGTTGTTGTGGGGTTTGTTCTCCTCTCCTGTTTATAGTCGTGATTGTCATTTGGCTAATGTATGCATGCATATATACACGTGGGCCTTGAAGCGAGAGCCTCGCCGAGTTGACAGTGGTAGTCTGTAAGTCTCATGGGGTGGAAGAAAGAAGCCTGTTTTGATGGTGATGAATATATAATTTTTGTATTATTTTTTTTGTTCTTCTTTGCCTATACTAGCTGTCTGCCTTTTAGTCCTGTCTCCTTCCCTCTCTTGCCTTTACTTCCTTTTGATCTGGCTTTGGTTTGAATGTCATACCATCTGGATGAGTTCATTCTGGATGAATCTCTCTTCACAAAACGCTCAAATAAAGGCAACCTCCCTCCCCCCCCCCCACAAATTCCATATGTTCATATGCTTCACTTTAAACCATGTACATTTCACTCTCACTTACTCATTGTGATAAGCAGCAAGGTTTTATATCTAACTGCATCTAACAAAGAAGAAATAATCCTCTTTTATTTCTACAGTGGCCTGAAATGTTGGACTAGCTAAAATGAAAGCAGTAGATCTTCAATACATAGAACTATTTATTATGACACTATAATAAGAGGGGATATACTGATAATAAAAAGGAGCCCAACAATGCCTGTTGAATTTATAGCACAGTTACTGACACCAGTTAGAAAAAAATTAGAATGATTGGCCCTTATCCAAAAGTATGCAGCCTTACAAAGAAAAACAAGCCGAGCTCCAAAGCTTTTCATTTGGAATCTGTGCGAATGAAGATCAAAAAACTTTATGAGGGTGCGGAGTGCATTCATCTCTGTGAGCGACAATTACATTTAACTGTTGATGGGGACCTCCCTGGCTGTATGTTTGACAGCAAACAGCAAACAGCCCCGAGTGTGATCGATAGACTCCCGGCCCCTGTCTTCCCAAGTGCCTTGTGGTTTCGGAGGTTCGGAAAATCCGCCACGAAGCGGGGCCCTCCCATCTCGTCTGAACCAAACATTGTCCGGGTGGCTCCTGCTCCCATGCTCCTCTCTCGTTGGAATGCCGGCACGCTGAGGATAACAGGGTTTCCTAAGATCCGTCCGGGACCTCTCTAATTTGGGCATTCACTCCTGCCACTTCCCCTGACCAGAAACCATTTTAAATTGGTGGCCACGTAGGAGCTGGCATTCCCCTTTTCCTCCTTTTTTAATGGTTTGTTCACTTCTGTGGCTCTTTCTTGGTTGCTCTTTTATTTCTATCTGTCTCCTTCCACCTCTGTCTTGGCTTCGACTAAAAAGCTCATTTATTTCCTCCCTGAATTGTTGTCCATCATTTTAAATCGTGGGCTTCAGATGCTTATACAAACATAAAAACCCTGCCGCCGCCACCATCAATGCCACTCCACACACACACACACACACAGACACACACACACACACACACACATACACGTAGACGCACGTACTATCAGTGAATGGCACGGCAGAACAGCAGTAATGTGTTAGTGCTCTTCCAGCTGTGTGCGTGTGTGTACGAGCAGGCTGTTCCTGCCAGTGAGAGCAGAGAGAGTGACAGACCACCCACCTGCTCTGGCTCTTCCTATTGATGTCAGTTTGGCATCAGTGGGAGGGCAGCTAATGGGATTTCACTATCAGCACCTCAGTGTAGCCACCATGTCAGCTCTCCCTCCTCCGTAGCGCTACGCACAGTCAAGCAAGGTAAAACTGCTCAGCTCGGATAGCTAAAGACCGACTGTGAAAGGCACAAGACGTTTGGCACGACATAATGTAGTTTTCAAAAACAGTGACTCACAGGCGATGGAGATACTGTGAGCCAACAAAGGGCCTAGAAATAAACCAGGCAGTAAGAGAACTATCAAGGTCACCTTTACGTACCATAACCTGTCTGACAGTGTTAGGCAGCAATGCATTACTTGGTGAGCAGTGTATGGGAGTGTCATTTGAAATACTGTATTTACATCACAGTTACACATCCTAGTAAAACTTCCACAATTTGGAAGGTTAAGAATTTGCTGTCTTACAGAGAGTTTGATGAAGGATTACTACACAAAAGCTTGGTGGGGCAGCAGGTGAAAGGTGGTTAACTTACATAAAAAGGGCAGATTTGGTAACTTCAAAGTAGTTTTTATTACATTTGGTGTCTTAAAACATGCTGTTCTTCTGAATGTTTTAAACACAAACCCTTAAATATATATATTCATGCCATACATTGTTAGAAAGCTTAGATTGCCCTGATTCATTCAAGACCACTCGAAATTATATGGTTGCTCACAGCCGTAATGGTATTAGCGATTGGCTTGGCTAGCCACTCAGCAAGTAAGAACAGCTATAATGCTACATACCTTCAAAGTCTTCCCTTTATCCACAACGATCATCTTATGACACAGGACTTTTTGTATAGCTCGCCAAGTATCCATTCTTGTGAAATATGAAATCTGTTTCCTTCTAACCGAAATACTTTCCTCAATATGTCCATGTATTTAGTCCAACACGTAATGTAACACATGCGGAACAAATCATATATGGTCCCTTTTACGTCATTTCCTGACCTGTACGTTTGTCTGTGGGACATGTGACTGTTTTGTATACGTCCATGAGCTCCTCCTGTTTCATACAGGCGGGGAGTTCCGGTCCTCTGAAATGAGGCCAACGCGGAAGTAACTTAGAGCTGCATTCTATCATAAGGCCACCAGGGGGCAACCGTTTTGTGTTCAAAAGGACTTCGTCTCTATACAAGTCAATGGAGAATTCACCAATTTCTCACTTGATTTCTAACCTCAGTAAATGTTTTCAAAATGTGTTTATGGTCTCAATCGCTAGTTTAAAGCCTTCTTCAATGCAGTATGATGTTCATTTGTGACATTTTGGCCTCCCTGATTTTATATTTGACAATAAAGCAGGGTACACATTGGGGCGTGGCTACGTCGTGATTGACAGGTTGATTGACCAATGTCCTCGGTATCCAGCCCTCGCAACCAATCGCAACCTCCCTGCTCTGCCGTTGGCTCCGCCCATACCTCTGCCTATGACTACGCCTCATGCCCATATACTGTAAGTAGAATCTGTGTTCTTTTTTTCCCGGCATGCACCTGAAATTTTCAAGATGGCACTGCCTAGATTCGAAACTATTGGCTTACGAGCAGCAGTCCACAAACCAATGGGTGACGTCACGGATGTTACGTCCATTTCTTTTATACAGTCTATGGTTTCATACGACACCACAGACCAGCCAATCAGTGTCAAAGCAGTGTCTATATCCTGCTTAGATGTCCCTAAATGTCTGTACCCATGTCATTGTGTAGGCAAACCTATGGGCGAGTAAACAACCCCATCATTGTAACCTCTGCCACTCTTTGTCAGTAAGTCACAGAATCACACAGACACTTTTACAAGAATCCTGAGAGTGTTACCTTTCCAATGATACCAGACACATCTCTGAGTCTCAAACTATGTGGATCTGTGCTGCTCACAACTTGAAAAACAAAAATAGGGCCGTGTTGTAAGAACAGCTAGCTGCCCATCGGTAGGTTAGCCTACATTCAGTTAAGGCTTTGGGACTTCTCTGGGGTGCTGTAAGCAATCACTAAGCTTACTTTTGTTGGACGATATATTGTCTCAGAAATAATTGCGATAAATAATATTATTGTCATTTGAAGATCATTTTATACCACTGATATAATGATAATATAGTAACATAATAATGCAAGGGGGGCGACGGGTGGGATTGGGGAGTGGGCACTACACTTCTGTCAAAACACAGACTGCCATTATGGGACCTTTAATTCCATATAAGCAGAGCTGCTTGCTTCTGCAGTCTCCACTCAGGACGTGCACAGTGAGGAATGGAGGACACTACTTGCTTAGCCAATGTGACATGAATAGCCTCTTAGCTGCTAATGTGAAGTGTGGCAACACTGAGGTAAATAAAATGAACAAGGTCATGTCCATGAATCATACAATAAGTCAATATTTATTGTTGATAAATCGATAATTATAGTGACAGGCCTAGTGATCGCTGAGGCTAAGATAACATTGCTGATGGTTAGTAAATACCTCCTAATCATTGGCTGGCTGCTTGTTAAAACAATGTCTTCCTTCCTGTTGCTATATAATACAGAATATGTGACACATGGGTGTTGTTTAAAGTCACTTTTGATGGAGCCATGATGTGTGACATAAAGTAAAGTAACAATCTGACTAATCACTTCTGCTGTTGTGTAATTAGTAAAGTAATATAATGTTTCCACAACTAATCTTACCCAACACTGCTGTTCAGTAACCCTGTTGAAGCAGATTATTTATATTCACTGTGTTTCTTGTCAAACTGTGGTTTAGTTGGACATCCTTGAAACTTTGCTGTGTACAGTAACAGATTTCTGCCAGAGAAAGCTGACATTATCTTGTGTACTCATAATGAAAAAATAGCAGTGTAAATCTGCTACACTCATTTGGTGTCTGACTGTCACATCCACATGATCACAGGCTGAAGTTTTGTGAATGGTGACTAATCACTTCAAGGTGTTAAGAAGAGTGTAGGAGCTGAGTGAGTCTGGTAGAAATGAGTACCTCATTACTGCATCTAGTCACTCTTCCTTCACCTGGCTCTGTCATAACAACACTGCACTTTTACAGCTTTGTTTTACCCTCTCTTTCTCCCTGAGTCTTTGTGCTTTTCCAGCTTTTTATGGCACTCTCCTCCTCTGTCTTTCAAAGTTTACAACTATTGTCTGAAAGTTCACACTTTTAGTTTGGTGGCAGCTTTGCACATTTTTTTTCTTCTTCTCCTTTTTTCTTCCTTTCTTCCTTGTGTGTTGCTCCACATCAGAGATCCAGAGAGGGGCCTTTTGTGTCTGACTTTGCCCCAAAGGCAGTCGTCATGCAAGGCAGATTAATAATTACAGAGTACACAACATCGGGGAAAACAATTTCAACATCTTTGATGTCAAACATGAGAGAAACCAAAATTACAAAGAAAAAAAGGATGACGAGGAAAGGTCTTGAAAGATGGTCTTTCTTTCTGTCTCCCTCTCTCTTGGCAGTACTTCCTGTTATTGTTGCTTTCTACTGTTTTGCAGTGCATTAAAAACATTAAGGAGGACTTAAAAGAGAGAGGCGTCTGCCCCTGGAGGGCCACATTTGAGAAGAGGCATGGCAACGTTTCTTTGTGACAATGTCAGTAAAGATGAGAAGGAGTTATATATAATGTTTCATAGGATTTGGTCCATCTGTTTACATGTTGGGGCACATCAATAAGCTCATGAGATGTTGTTTGTTTTGTGTACCATTAGGATAAATAGAAACCATGGCCAAATATAGGAGGACAGAGCTGTCGTGGCCCTGAGTTATGATTATGGGCTGTAATTGAAAGGTTGAGGGTGCTCTTTCCTTTGCTTTGCTATGAAACTCCCTTTAACTGAAAAAACCAAGGATCATTGGAATGAGAATTTACAGTCTCTCCTGTCTTGTATTTTACAAAACCAGTACTTTTTTTGTCTTGTATAATACTAAATGATTGACTATGGGGAGCCCTCCAAACATAAATGAGTACTGCTGCCTTTTAATAATAATATTGAATGAATATAAACAAATCACAAACAAAGCGACCACAACCACAACTGAAATTTAAACACATTTCCTGTGAGATCCTGCTGATCCCCTCTGGCAAAAGCAAATCCTCAGTTTGGGTTTGTTGAGGTTAAGCTGCTTACATATCTTGATTTTTCTGTTGTAGTTTGTTTTGGTATCATCAACACCCACTGCCCTTTGACTAGTCATCCATTACCAACGATAACATAAATAAATCTTATCTTTGTGAGCTGCGTGACAGTCATTGTTATGGGAGACTAATGTAAAATATAGTCATGTGAAAGTACAGTACACATCACTGGAAGTAGTTAAAGTCCCCCTTCACTCAAAAATGTGTTTTTCTTCCTGTTCCTTCAGTTGGATGTTTGAGCTTCACTGTGCAGAATGATGTATGTGCAGAGTTTGACACTGGAAGTCTGCTTTCACATTCATCTGCTGAAAGTGGAAAGTTTCGCTGAGCTCACTGAAAACACAACTTTTAAGGGCGCGCCTAAGAGCATTTGTGACATCACAAATAGTTCAGAGCCAATCGTGGTACAATATTCAAGGTATGCAAGATGTGGAAACTTAAGGCCTCCAGTGCACTGAGAACACTGAGAATGGGCTTTTCAATGAAGTAGGAGACATATTGTGTTCAACAGTTAAATTTATAGACTATTCTGCAGTGATTAACCCCATCTGTTCCACAGATTGTGGGATGTACAGTATGTGACAAGAGCACAGCAATTATTTATAGTTTTCTCCCCAAGTGATGTACAATTGAAAAAGTTCCAAGATTCTGAATATACAGTAGTCGGGGTAGAAATGTCATATATAGATATGTTATATATCATGTAGTTAAATGGTAAATTGACTACATTTTATATAGCACCTTTCAAGTTTTCTAACCAAAGCACTTTACAGTACATGTCAGCATTGACCCATTCACACACATATTCATACAGTGGTGGCAGAGGCTGCAATGCAGGGTGCCAACCTGCTCATCAGGATCTAATTTAATGCACATTCACACACTCACACACACACTCACACTGCTGGCACAGCCATCTGGAGCAATGTGGGATTCAGTATCTTGGCCAAGGACACTTCGACATGTGGACAGGAGGAGCCGAAGATCGAACCACTGACTTTCTGATTAGTGGACAACCTGCTCCGCCTCCTGAGAGACACTATACTATGAAGCCACACTATTCCTGAACACTGGTGACAGGGAAAGTAAAATTAGCATTTTCTTAACCCTGAGCAAACATAATTTATTATTTGCTATTGATATTATTTTCATATTAGATATATGTGATGTATTACTAATCCACTGCAAGCACTAGGCTACTAATTTGAGAGGTTTGGAAGCAGGTATTGAAATTCATGATATCTATTTATTTAGGTAAATCATTCGAATTCTTTGTGCTTATTTAGACGCTGTTAATGACCACAGTGGAGAGGAGGTTAAAGGAGTCACAATTTTTCAAGTCAAGTATCCATGTGAACAGTGGTTCCTGGTTATAATCGTTCCTCCTGTTCATACTGGCTATTAAAACATCTCCTTCAAATGTGCGTTTTTTATAAGTGATAGAGTCCAAAATCCACAGTGTGCCCACACAGTCACGTTGTGCAAAAATGCGTTTAAAACTTGATCTGAAGCTTTTATGAGGCTTCAGCAGTCTGAGTTAGTCATATCAAATGGCTATCTGACACATTTACAGTCTTTTTAGCATCAAATTCCCTCTTTGTGTTTCCTTGGACATTGTTACCCTGTTGAGCTGTGGTGGAAGTATAGTAACAAAAAGACGGACTTTGACACTAAATAGACTGTAACATTGAAAGATATCTATTTGATTTGACTCATTTAGACAGCTGAAGCTTCATATTAGCTTCAGATAAACTTTAAATACATTTTTGAAGGGGGATTGTCCCCATCACTTACATTGTAAAGGGATCTTCTAATGGTTGGTATGAACAAGAGGAATGATTACAGCAAGAAAACCCTCTTTCAATGTAATAATGATAAATAATAGGTGTGATTAGGTGTGACCCAAATGTCCATTTGGGTACCTGACTGTTGTTTGAAGACAGACTTAAAGTTTTGAACCTGTCTTTTAGACTAAAGAACAGAAGTAAGACATGGTAACATTTTCTCGAAGTTGCATCAATATACTGTATAGAACACTGTATCTTTCACTTTTGGAATAACAACCCAAATCACATTCACAGCAGCGCAAACAGCAAATGAAGTTAAAGTGAGAGGAAAGGCAGTGTTGGCATTATCCATGTTAAACCTGTTGTACTCCCAGCTTCTTCACTGCAGACATCCTGGATATACAGCTTTGAATTTGACAGGTGTCAGTGTGGAAAGACTTCTCCTTTCCTTTAAAAAAGTGATGGGTAGTGTTACACTGTGTGCTTTAACTGTGACAACAGGAACTGAGGCGTCAAAGCTAAAAATGACACGGAGGAGAAGCCCCATTGTACTTGAATCCTGACAGCAAGCTCCCTGTTTGAGGGATGTTGGCGCGTCATCACAGACGTACAGTATTTGCTGAAAACAGTCATCTGGAGCGGCTGTGACAGTTTTGATGTGTGTTCTGTTTATTTACTGTATCTGTTTGTATTTGGGGAAATACAACAATATGAAGTCATTGGAACATCTTGTCATATGGAGTCCATCTGATCTGTGACAGAGGTGAATGGGTTCATCACTTGCTTTGTGAAATTCACAAACTACTAAATGTAGTGTGAGGTTTTTAGAGTTAATGCTGTGATACCTGTACATTCCTGACAACACTCCAGTCTGTCTGAAAGTCTATTTGCTTCAAATCACAGAATTGCATTTTTACAATTGGTGTGTGTTAGTTTAAATTACCCAGTTACAAGCAAGTTAGGTATGTTAAATAGGCGTTAAATATTTGCATGGAAGCATCAGCAGAGACAGCGGTTTACCTTAAGTTCATTTTTTCCCATTAGTCTTTCTAAAAAAGAATAACTTGCTTCTATCAGACGTCACTGCCCATTTGCTTTTATAACACACTCATAAAATGTTGTCAAATGAGCACAAACTGTATTGTGGTTTTAAGTTAAGTGATTTACTACAAATCAGATTATGTGTCAATAGAAAAAAATTAGACGTAACATTTTCATCTGTTCTACACATGGAAACATGACCACCATTAAGTTTTGATTAGGAAAACAAGTTGAGGTTTAATAATAGAAAAATATAAAAAAAAAAGATTGTGTAATGTTAAAGGGGGTTGATCCGCAGTAACCAATCCACAACGAATATTCACCTCTGTTGTTCCCTCAACTTTACAGAGCTCATTGTTTTGCTTTAGTTTGCAACTTTGCAGTTTTCATTCATTTTCACTAGTCTCTTCAACCTCTTTTATAGCAAAAACACACAACTGGGGAGTGTCCTTGTAGTTGAGTGGTTACAGCACATGCCACATACCCGCACCCTGGTTCAAATCTGGCAAGGCACCTTTATTGCATGTCATACCCATTTCTCTCTCTCTCCCCTTGTTTCCTGTTGGCCTCTCTGCCACCAACTGTCCAATAAAGGCAAAAAAGCCCAAAAAACAACAAACAGCTGACAGAGAAAGTTAGCAACTAGCTGGTGAACATAACTGAGCATGTAGCCGCTATAGAGCCAGATATTTTCTTCAGGAGATGGTGAAGGGTAACACATTAGCCCATACTCCTTAGATGGCCAGAAACACAACCCCAAACAAATGCTAATGCTACTCTATATCTGCTAGATGTGTCAATAATTGTCAAACATATTTGCCATAACAACTTTATAAGGTGATAATCTATCATATTTTGTGTGCAGAGCTTGTTATACTGCCCCCATGTGACCAAAATGTCTACATCTATTATATATGTAATGTAAATTTAAAGGTTGAATATGTAGAATATTTATTAAAAGCTATATTTAAAAAAAAAAATAATACAGCCACGGGGCATTTTGAGGGGTACAGAATGAAAGTAGCTATTGCTTTTCCATAAAAAAAAAAAAAATTTAGTCTGAGTTAAAATTTTTAAAATTTTTTGACGGGTTCGACAATGACATTCTGACACGTTCTGTGTACATTGTACCAGCAAATTAACGGCCGGAATTGCGGGTTGCCAGGGTTGTCTGTTGTTCAGGCGCAGCTACTGTAGGCAGGCACTGGGTGAAATGGAGTTGTAAACAAACACGGCCGTGTTGGACTCACTAAAACCAGCGTTTTTTGCTCTCAAGAACAACTTTTCATCACAAAACTTCGAAGGTAAGACAGAATATCTGTTAGTCGCTGTAAATAAGTGGTTGTTTACCTTTGTATGCTGCTGGTTCACTGAGTTTTTAGCGCAATAATAGTGGTACTGTTGAACTCGCCAGGGTCTTAGCTTTCATATGAGATGCTATTTGTTTGTGTACCATGAAGTATCAAAACGGTAGCAATGGAAATGTGGACAGTGGGTTGACTTTCTGACGCTATTCGGATTTTGATATTTGATCATTAACCTCTTAACGCACCCTGTTCCGTTCACGGGACGGGACGGATGTTAGGAGGTAGCCACACGTTCTTCTGAATGTTTTAAACACCAACCCTTAAACATATATACTCATGCCGTACATTGTTGGAAAGCTTAGATTGTTCTGATTCATTCAAGACCACTCACGACTTATATGGTTGCTCACAGCCGTAATAGTATTACCGATTAGCTCGGCTAGCCACTCAGCTAAGTGAGAAAAGCTATAATGCCTACATACCTTCAAAGTATTCCCTTTATCCACAACGATCATCTTATGACTCAGGACTTTCTGTACAGCTCGCCAAGTATCCATTCTTGTGAAATATGAAATCCGTTTTCATAAAACCGTAATATTTTCCTCATATGTCCATGTATTTAGTCCAACACGTAATGTAATAACACAAATAACAAACCATATACGGTCCGTTTACGTCATTTCCTGACCTGCGCGTCCATCTCAGACTACACGAGATGTTTACGACCGTGAGCCTCTTCTGCTTCTGACGACACCACACACAAGCCAATCGGTGTTTAGGATTAGGCAGTACATGCAGAGACATTGCTGCTACTCCCACTGGCGTTACAATGTAATGTACCTCGGTGGTTTCAAGTCAGTTACAGCGAGGGTATGTTCGCTTCCTGTTTTCAAAATAAAAGCACCAACTCTATCGTTATGGTTTTCTTAATAATAAAAGGCAACGGGTGTTTTATTTTGTGAAAATGACCGGAAGTGCGTTACTCGCTACGGCTAACTTGAGAGGCTCCGAATTCGCAGGAACAAAACTTTAAACAGATGTTATTTGGACAAATTAGCGTCACATTATGGATCTAAAGGGCTACTTTCTCGCCTAAAAAGGTTAGACATGTGGATAAAGTGGTATATTTACAGAGTTAGAGCTAAAATAAAATCCGGCACCGGACCTGGCAACCCGACTGCTGGAATTACTTTTTGGTTGTTGCGACTACGATCTCGAGACATTAGATGGCGTTGTTCTGCTCATTGTACATATTCTACCTTTAAGTTATGTTCAGGCAATTCAAATTTAGTCAGACAACTGCAACACTCATGATGACACAACATAATTATGATTAAAAGAAATTGTTGGTATTTGAACTCACGTGGTTAGATTTGATGGCAGCCTGCAAGAAAGTACTAAGTCTGGCCTCATATTGCACAAGGAATTTAAATAGGTTGTTAACTTTGATGTTCAGGACAAAAATAAAAGTTCAGATTAGCCATCCCCGACATGCTTGGTGTGATGACACCATAAGACACAGGGCTGACATGAGGTAGCAGTGTAGATGGGAGGTAACTGGGTTTACGGGCGGTGTGAGCAGCTGTTCACTCAGCAGGTAGGAGCAGCAGTGAAACCACATGGAGCAGGTGTGTGTGCTGGCCAGTGAGGGAGCTGACGGGCAGCAGCAGGTGGGAAAGAAGTTCCAGGCCTTAACTGCGAGGGTAAAGACAGACACAGAAAGGTCGTTTTTTAACATTGTGACCTCTCACACCTTGACAGCTTCTGTCCTTTCATGGACTAATGACAAATCAAGGTTCAAAGCTGAGATATATTTAACCTCAGTACCTCACTGGTATTCACTGTTCTGCATTCACACATATCAATACACCCATAAATTATTGAACTCTTTTCATGATACACTTTAATGACAAACCCTATATAGAATTAACCTGGTTCTCCAATGGTTTGCTACATAGAACCATCTGAGATGTTGCTCCTGGAAACTATTTAGAAAAGGACACTCCAAAAATGACTTGGCAGGTGATTGGATGAACCATCTGTCTAACACCATCTTACCTTGTGAGGCAGCTGGATTTGCAAGATCACGCGAGAATCCTCACAGGACGTTGATTGACACAAACTTGAGGGTTGACCAGATTGACCCTGTGTAATATTATGGTGGCCTTGCAAGGTGAGTATAAAATAATGGTCATAACAAATAAACCTATTTTTCAAAATGTATATGAAGACACCCAGTGTGACAGAATGTAGTCATGAATATTTAATGTTCTTCAGACTAACTTTAAAGGATGGTGGGAAATACAATTATACAAAGACTTCTGAAATATAGTTATTTATTTGCTTCTGCAGAACCAACAGGTCATTTCAGACGGCATGTTACCACACATACAGAAACATTTTTATAGAAAACTTTCAAACTAAATAAATAAGATTTTTGAATAAGATTTCACTCTTTGAGCATTTCAATGTTTAGCTTCTTTATTGTCTTCTTGATATATGTATGTAAAGAGAGGCTGTGCCAAACCATCTTCTGTTTCCAGTAAAGTACAAAAGAAAAAGATATAGATAAGAAAATTCCACTTGTAAAGGTTGACATGAAGCTGTAGATTTCCAGTGCTTTGGTTTAGATATAATGGGGGCAATGAGGAAATGTGTCTGCAGCATTAGTCTCACTATGAAGCTCCCTGAGATTGTACAGAAGATCAAACCAAAGCACCACCGATTGACTGCCAGCCTGACATCCTCTTCCAAAGGTTGTGATTGCGAAATTCCTAGTTTTCCCTGTAATAGCTGACGAAGATTTTCTACAAAAATCCCACAGAGACCTCAAGGGGGTAAGGGAGGGTGAAGGAGAGCAGATGATGCCATCCAATCAGATCCACGAAAACATCTCTGGGTTTTACAGTATATGCAGAAAGCCTTTACTTCATCCCAGGATCTGGATGATTACGACTAAAGAGTCTCATTTCTTTTATCTCATTTCCTTAAAAAAGTGTGAAAACGCAGAGAGAAAAGAAAAGAAAAGGAAAAAAAGAGCTCTAATACTGAAACAAACAACAGGGATGCAGCTGCATTCAATTTCCTGCTGCATGCTGTTTCTATCACAAGGTCTTTTCAGATGCACCAATTGAGCCGAGGTTGGGAATGGCCATGAATCTAAACCAGTCTTTCCTTCTCCACTCGGCTTAATGAGGGCTCCATGTAGGAATGTCGGTTCTCATCCGACACCTTTTCCCCATGGGCTTTCTCGGAATGATAAGGAGGAAACAATGCTTTCTTTACATAATTTGCCATCCCCTATGGCCAAAAGCTGAAACTCATACACAACTTCATCTTAATCATTAGTAAATTCATAAACAATTTTAATATTTTCCACCACAGCTGACGATCTACCGTAGCACCCCAGAGCCAAACCTTTAAACTGTGTAAAAAGAAAAGAAATTCCTTAAACTTCCTAAATCAGTTCCCGATCATGTATGTCTTGCTATTACTGCAGTGATAACTCTAAAAAAAAAGAATAGCGGGACACTGATTTTTCCGTTCATAAGCTCTCTGAAATGATATGTTCCATCTGGTTTGCAAAGAGAGATTGTTTTTGTATGGCCAGATGAAATTGCAAACATCCCAGCATAATTATTTCAAAAAGCATCCTGTTTTGAATAACATTGTGCTATGAAGGAAACTGCACGCTGGTAAACAACAACATACTCCTCACATGGCCCTGCTTTTCCTATTAAAGGCCTTTATATCAAGCCCAGAACCTGTTTTTCATAAGATCATGAAGAATGCGTCATTTCACTCTTGATGGTGAAATAGGAGTCAGCGGAGAGAAGCCCGTACTGAGACGTTTGTGTGTATAGAATGTCCCTGGACCTCATTAGCTTGTGTCCTTATTAAGAGTCTCCTTGCTATCCCCCTGGAGTAGCCCGGTGAGAGTCTTCCCATGTCACCCCCCTCCTCCACCACCACCACCAACCCCCATCTCCCGGTCATTCCCCCTGATTCTCTCTTCCTTGACACGCCCTTTGAACTTCCCTCAGTCTCCAGTCCCACATCAAAGCTTTGATGGAGGCTTCCTCTTTCCTCTTCTCAAGGTGAAGCGCTGGTTGTGTATTTAAGACGGAGGCAACCAAAACACGATATAAGGAGCCATCTGCTCACTATTAATCATTACTACCTTCACAATGGTGACGCAGGTGCTTATTTTCCTCCATTACGTATTTAAAATTGGATAATGCTAGTTGAACAAAGGCTTCACTACTCCGAAGCTAAATTGAGAAAAATCTGTGCATCAGTATCACCATTATGTGACAAATGTAAACAAGCTGAAGGGTCACTGTCTCATTTATTTTGGTTTTGACCCAATATTAGCTGACACTATGAAGACGTTTCTCTTAAAGTTATAATCAGAAATCAGAATTTTCATGAAATCAAAACACTTTTTGGTTGTATTTAAGGTCTGCATTTCCTTTTTAGCAGTACTCTTGCATTCTGTAGTCTGTAATTACCTTTTAAAATAGTAGTTTTTAATGTTAGTGGTCTGCCATTCCTGTGCTGGATTCAAGCTGCCTACAAATGGACAAACTGATTGACAGCAAATGAGCTACACAGGTAATCCAGCATCACTGTTTGTAATGTCATCTCACTGACAACAACCTCACTGTTCATAGTTTGCTCCCCCACAGCCATATCAGACCCGTATTAAGTTACTGATAATGCAACTTTAAGACAGATATCCGAACAGACTACTTTGACATATGAAGGAGATTTTTGTATAGTCACCACCAAATTGTTAAATTGATTCTGAAACACACAAAAGTGTTTTGGATGTTTGGGGAATTTTCATTTACTATTTACTGGAAACTTGAACTAATTGTGAACATTTGTACCATTCACAGCCATCTTTTATTTATTAATCTGCATACTTTTTGTACTTATTTTCCTTTTTTGTGCCCTCTGTTTGTCTGGATACAATCTGTTTTATCTTATTTATTCTTTCTTTTTAAAATCTATAATGCATGTATTATATACTTTTATTTATCTTGAAAATGACAAAAATAGCCAGAAAACCTATTATTACAACATATTATGATACAATAATAAAATGTTTTTTTTAAAGTGCAAATAAACAAGATAGAAATCTCAGCTGTACAATAGATCCATACCACAATTACAGTGTTTACAGTAACAATCAACAATTGTATGTTTATACGTGATATAATTGGTGATTGCTATAGAAAGGCATGCCTATCTAGAAGTGGTATGCATGCAGTGCTTACAGGAGCCTTTATGAATTAACACTACGACACAAAAACTGTGCTTTTATGCTCAGATTTTGTGTTTTCATATGAGTTCTAACATTATTCTTTCAACATGTGGACAAAAAGCAACTGTGTGCCTGTTATACTTGTGAGGCTGAAATGCCAACCTCATGTCAGTGCAGCAGAAATAGGTCAAGCCTAACACGCACATACACACTCACATGCACACAGATAGATGAATTACTCATTCTCTTTCATGGCCTTTGTAGATGGAGGAAGTGGATGCCGATGCAAAGAGATCAAAATCACACTGTACGAGAAACAAGTGTCATCCCAGCAGTGGAGCAGGAGTGAGAGAGGAAGAGTCGCTCAACAGGTTTTGTCACTCCTCTAACTCTGCAGCTTTTCACTGCATGTCCTTGGCCGCTTCGTCCTGCCAGGTATCTGTTTTTGGATCCTTTCTTTGTGGAAATGTCTGTGCTATCTGCACATCAGACTGAAGCTGCTTTTCCTTTTCCTGTGTCTGTGGAAAACACAATCAAAGAGAAAAATCAATGTATCCTCAAGCAATGAAAAAGTCAATAGCTTTCATAGAATCTAAGTTTAGTGCGGAGTGATGTAGAGATCCTCAGTTTTGCCCGACTGCAATTTGTGAGACAGATCAATGTTTCCACATTCATTTATTTATCATTCATTATTTTCTCAACTGTTGTTTTGTGAATCATACATGTGAATTCTTTATGTATTTTTCCCTTACCAGAGGCATGTATATGCATAGATGTGGGTGTGTTTATGTATAGGAGGTGCAGTGGAGGAGGGGCTGCTAGTGGTAACGTTAAGGTATCAATTTTCTGAGCAGACTGAATGCTTGTACCAATTACTTTTCCCAGGTTCATTCCTATTTTCATTATATGAGCTATATTACATCCTGGACTTATCTAATATTAGTATCACCTAATCTTGATTAATAATCTTACTTCATTTCACTCAGTGATTGAAATACATCATGCAGATGTCTCTGTAATATATGCAGAAAGCAGTTCTATTGTTTGGCTGTAAATGGCTTCTTTTGAAGAAGGAACTCCTTATTAAAATCCTATCCGTAGCATTATCTCATTGCCTGTGTGGTCAGACATGTATACAATGCTGCACCACCACTCTCACATGGGTAAAATGCATGAACCAATCACCATCGGAGCATTGCAGCAGGAGGGTGTCCCTAGCAACAGCTGGATACCTGTTGGCTAAATAGTGCTGTTGGCTTCTATTCCAAGCTGCAGATTCTAAACCATCAAATACAGCTCATCTGACAGAATATAATTTATCCTTCACTGCATCATGATCCTGCTACAGCCACACAGACTTGGTGAAAGAAAAAAGTAAAATCATTTAGAAACTTTTAAATGAAGAAGTCCTTTGATGGGAAGGGGTCCAGGGAGGGTAGACTCCTTCCAAATTATGCTTCAGATCTGACGCCAGTTTATAATTTCTTAGTAATAAGTGTGGCAAATTCTTGATTGAATTTCAGCCAAGTCAAGTTCAGGGCCATGTAATCCTGTGCAGCTTTTTGGGCCGTATGTCTACACGCATGCACACACACGCACACACACGCACACACATGCACACACACACACACATACACACACACACGTCCTTATTTTTATTCAGTGTTTTATAGTTTTTGTATTTTATAAATTGACATTAACTGTACGAAATAAAAAAATGTTTTCTAACGTTAAGCATGTTTGAATTTACCGCATGTGAAACCCATTTTACATGTGATGAATTCACAATGAATGTGTATTTCATCTGAGAAATTCACATGACACAGTATAAGCACATGCATTTTCCAGATATTTCACATGTGAAATGTAAGAAATCACATATGAAAACAACAATTTCTCATGCAGTGTCTGTGGGGCAGCTTTTCACATATATTATATCTCATTCAAGTTAGTAGGAAAGTGTGTCCTAACTTTTGACTGGTACTGTATATATATGTATATTTCACACTCTATGAATGCATGACTTACATATGCTCTGTATAAGAATGTCCATATTACCCCTGTCAAAATGTCACCATGTCCTCATCACTTGCATGACCAATATCACAATACAGTCTTTAAAATCAGGTACACAGGCACAAGAAACATTACCATTTTGCTTCTAAACTTACATTTAAAAAAAAGTATTCCCATTTACACGTACTGGTTTTCGTACTGGTCTGAAATTTCTGCTGTCAACCCAATACGATGGAGGTGAATAGGAACAAAATATATCTGCAAAGCTGGATATTACTGGAAGTAAATGATTTTTAAAATTTTTATTTAGGTAAACTGACTCTATGATTTTAGGACAAACAATAATTATTGCATGTTTTGTGGTCAAAAAGTCAAAACAATAACAGTTAAATGTGCAGACTATCCCACCCTTCACTGCTCCATCTTTATATAGTTACAAGCTGTAGTCATTTGTGGTCCTTCACTGCTAATAGCATCCCTTTAAATGAGCTCCCATTTCCTCATCTCATCTAAGCGCAACATGACCCACAGATAGGCCCTTGTAAATTCTCCCCCCATCTGGCTCCTTTTAAGTCTATGTCAGTCTGTCCATAATCGCTCTGTCAAAATGGCATCCCGTCACCACTGCTTGTTATGAGGTAGTGCAGAGCAGGAGGCTGAGACATACCAGAGTAGGAGTAGTCTAGCGAGCCTGCCAGCCCCCTTCATGTAACATGAGGAAATGAGTTTGTGTCAGGACTATTTTGGAGTTGCTTTGAAGTCTTATTTTACCCTCTTTGCCTCCAGGGGGACAGCACAGAAAGCAAAGTGGGGATGGGGGGCTGGGTGGTACAATGTGGGGAAATCTGCTGAAATGCCCTGATAACCCAAAAGACACTGCTCTCCTGATCTCTTTCCTGGGTGGTCAAAGCACATAGAAATGCATCACCAATCCCATTTGATATGTCACTGTGTCACACACTGCCTTCTTCTGTCCTATGAGTTTGTCTTTTCATCACAGCAGTGATACTCATGTTCTTTTCTGCATACATAAACATGTCCTCAGGAGAGAGTTTCATTATCCTCAGGCCTCTATTACTCTCGGTTTAATTTATGCATTCTTTACATTATGCACTTAGAAATTCTAAGTAAAGTGTAATTCTTTTATACCTTCAAGCCAACAATGGGGCATTCATATATGTAGTAGTACGATAGCAACTACATCTTTCACAAAAGGCTCAAGTTATCAGTCACTGTTGAAATAGAGTCTGCTGTGTTTGAAGAGAAATGCACAAGAGATGAAAAAAATTAAACAGACACATCACAATCCCACTACTGAAAGAGACATATTGTTATTATCATATTGTACAAATTCATAGATCAATAGTCAGCAGAGGGTCTGTCAATATGGGCCGGGAGCGACGGACTATTCAGTGGAGATATGGGGGGAGGGGAATATTCTTCAGGCAAACCAAACAATGATTTTTATTCACTCACAGGCAAACAAACATTTGTACAGACTCTAGGGACTACTTTAAAATTGCTTCACACACTAAGGTGTAATGCATTAGAAAGTTATAAGCCTATAAGTGGCCAGTCAGCAGCACCTTGACCTTGAACATAGGTTTTTAGGTCAGTGAGGGGGCCTCATCTTGTCTCAACACCCCCCATTTGCTTTTATAGTATAAGCAGAACAGTGAGGAACTGAAGAACAATAATGTCAACACAACCTAAATTCAGACATGTGCGCACGCACACACACAGCAGCACGTACACAGAGACTCCTTAGTAAAGATGGTGGATGCTTCCCACCCCCTGTTGTGTCCGGAGCGATGTTCCTGGAGTGGGGACAGCGAGAGGGGCATCCCGCAGTGCTGTTTGAGCCTCCTTGCCAGCGCCAGACAACTTCACTATCCCTGCCCTAGCAGGGGGCGATAATCACATCAAGCTCCCCTGACAAGAGGCATTCAATTCAGCTCCGGTCCCCTTAAGAGTCTGGCATCCAGCAGTCTCTCCTGAACATGCTGCTGACGTTACAATGAGAAGGTTTGTGTTTTCGTTTTTTCACTCCATGGCATGGCTCTTCTATTTTTTTCTGTCTTTTTCTTTTTTTTTTTTTTTTTTTTTGGCGGCGCCGCTGCCGTCGCCACCTCCGCCTCCGCCTCCGAAATGTATTTGGGAGCGATTTAGGATTCCATGTCACTGGGGCGAAAATCTGAATTGGCAGAATCGAGTGTTACGCCATTGCCCTGTGAGAGGTGTTATTGTAGGGGTGCCTTCTGTCTGTCATGGTGAATTCCATACAATAACTAGCTTTTGTTAGTCTGTCCCGAGGAATATTTTAGAAAAGTTTTGATGGTGAATTTACCGCTTTTTAAGTATGCCATTTGAAATTTCTGTAGATTACATCCTGTGATAATCACCATCGAAATGGTCAAAGCACTGTCAATGACTTTACACACAATAAAAAGCTGGACTGACACACTATCACTGACATGGTTCACATTCAAGCTCTAACCCACGCTGGGCGGTGGTCAGAAAAAAAAGGATGCTATCACTTTAAGAAGTCCATGTACTCTCCCAAACCACTCTCGATCAATTTTTGCCGGCTCCTCTGGTTAGCAGCAGTATTATGATTTTTTTTCAGTTGTCAGCTTTTGTATTTCCGTAATCGTGCTTCCTTGTCATAGCTTTTCATATGATTATGCTGCACATGGTGACGGGTATCTTGTGGCACCCTTTCAAGACTTGTGAGATGTGTTGTTTACGTTTTGTGAAAGCGTAATACTCATTTCACATGGCTATTTTTGGAAAACGCCGTCCAATCATCAAGACTCCAAATAACAAGGACTAAGCGGGGGCATCCTTTTTTCTTCTGAAATCCACCAAAACAGATGAGAACCTCACTGGACTGTTTTAAGCAGCTTTGTGGCCCTGCAGAGCTCCCCTGCTACCCAGGGAGCCTGGCTTCCAGCAGCTATGTCCCATTCATCACCTGCTTTCAATGGCCAACACCAAGCTGCCTCTGGCTAGAGGGCCAGGTAGGGTGCCGGGTGGTGCACAATGTTTGGGGGATTAGCAATCAAAGGAGTGTGGAGGCTAGGGCCCTCCGTCCCAGCCCGCCATTCACTCTTAGCACGGGAGGAGATCTCTAGCAGCGGCCAAGGTCATCGTCTCCAGCTCGGCAGGAGGTAACTGGGAAAGAACCCTGGGAACCAGCAGCCTGCTCTGTGCTAATCGTGGGCTAGCAGGCTAGTAGCACAGCAGGTGTCTCACCCGCCAAACATTCATCTGTTTGTGCCGCGGATAGCATGGCTGACAACAAGATAATGCCTTTTACTTTCCTCTCACTTTCTCTCTTCTTTCTGTCTTTTGTTGATCCCTTTTGCTCTGTTCCAGCCTGGTTCTGTGGGATTTGTTTTTTCTTTCTTTGAACTAAACTGTATGCTGAGTTAGCAGCAGTTAGAAGATATACAATAGTCTTTTTAGTTTAGCATAAGTTGCCCTCAGATGTTCCTGGGAAGGATATGGGTGAGAGGTGGTGGGGTATAATGACAAAGGCCAGTTGAGGATAGTAATGTCTTTTTTAAAAGTTTCTTCCTCAGATTACCATGGTTTCAAAAAGCCTGGCCAAACTGCTGTTCCCTTTGTCAAAAACTCTTTTTGTGTGGATGGGATATAATATTACGGAGCATTGGCTTAGGACATTTGTGGACCAAACTTTTTTTTTTGTTAGAGTTAGAAGTCCCCATTTGGATTTTCCATCTTGAATCTCATGTGACGGAATGGTGATTATGACCATCGTTTTAAGCTGATTTGGCATCCTGTGGTGCGAGACATTGAGCTAAGATACCATGATGGGACAGCTGGTTGTAGACTCACAGATTGTGGCCCATACATTCTCCGAGATCGCAGACCGGACAGATTGGCATAGCCCGCTAGGAATGAGAAGGGGGAAGCGAGCAATGAGGTAACGATGATGTAAAATGAATTGTTGTCGTGATCCAGTCGGAGGCAAGAAAGCAACCCTGCCCGGCCACCCCACCCTCCCACAAACACACCCCTGTTGGGATATTGGCAAGTTGTCATGACGACAGGGATGTTCTGCTGATGAAGTCTCGCTCAGCACTGTCCAATCAGATCGTTTAGCTACAACCGCAGCGTGAACAGGGGAGGACGCACCTATTCCAGTTGCACAATGCTGAGAAAGGACAGGCGAAACCCTGGACCACCAACGGGAAATTGGCAATCCGGGGGAGGTTGTCAATGGGCCGCCATGGTTCGACAATACACAAACAGCAGGGGTCGTGGATACAGCAGATGCCAGGTAGGGGGTCTCCATCATGTGTGATGCTGTTAGAGCCGCAGTTGCTGCTATTTATACAAATTATTAATGCAGTATTTATTTTCACTGTTTGCATGTAGTTATTGATCATTGCCATCAATATGGCTTATATGATGCTTCGGGACGTGGTTATGGCTATTGGACTGCTCCAGGTGCACTTCACCAAATTGGCGAATCACTCCTGCAGGTGGTTTTTTTTTTACAAATGTGCAACAGCTGCAAGAATCACAACAAAAAGCACGAGAAATTTTGTGAAAAGGGGGGAAATGTCATGTAGCATTAACTTAAATGCAATTTTGTATTCATTTCACTGCGGGATGTGGACCAGGAGTAGGAGATGCTAATATGCAGAAACTGCAGGTAGCAAAGTGAACTAAAAAGTCTTGTGGTGTTAGTTTCAATGCAGGCCTTTTATTCACAAACCATGGGGAGGATTTTTCTATTCATTTTGCCCCTGGCTGACCAAAGGAGAAACCGGGCTGTTTGTTGCTCTGTGAAAGATGGACGGCTTGGTGGGGGCGCACTCTGGTTTTTTTCCAAGCACTGCAGGTAGCCATTATGGTCATCGTCTTCTTAAGCTTATTACTTCAACCTATCAAATTGTAGCTGTCTGCAATTAATATCCGATTTCAAATCCTGGCTTTTCAATAAGATGATTATGATTTGCATTTATTTCTTTTTGCAGTTCATTGGAGCACTAAACCTTTTCTACCCTTTTACTTACCCCTCCCTCGCTCAGCTCCAGTCCCTCTATCATGAGGTCTCTGTGGGATACCGTTCGACCGACTGGCCCCCAATAGTAGCTGTGTTTGACTCTTCAAACTTCAGAATCAAATGTAGGTTGTCAGCATGGCAAACCACCTTTATTAGCTCATAGCTGGATATCAGCATGTTTTTCTTTTTGAAATATTCCCTTTAGTTGGACATTTTTGTAAATGTGGGTTCCACAGTGAGATAATCGGCCCAGCAGGATGGCTTTGGGGTCATTGTGTTGGTCAAAAGAGTGGTGAACCATTAGTTTCTGTTATATTTTCTGTTATATATCAGTTACTTTTCATGTTGTAAAATTATAATTTATGTTGAGAGGATGTTTACATTATGCATACTTGAACATTTGATTATTACTTTCTCTTTCAGTTTCTATTTAACTGTGTTCAACTAATTTAGATTTTAATTGAATAATTTCACTTTTTCTCATGTTTTCTCATGTAGAAATGGGAGTTGGGGCTCACTGACGATGGTTTTATGCAGTGTTTATATTATTATGTTGCCACATCTGGATTTTTCAGTGTGAGACTTTTTATTCTGTAGAATTATAGCAGCTTGGATTAGATAGCAAATGTCACTTGGTGCAGTTGTCACTGTAAAGTGCAAAATCCACTTATGATCCCATATTGAGGGTAAAACAGTCCATTTGTAGTTGTCTTAAAGTCTGCTCCAGTAATACCACTAATGTAAGACACAGACAAACTATCACTTTTCCTGCATCTCAGCATTTTTTTTATCCAACCCAAGCAAGTCTATTCTATATGAGGCCTGGTCAGCCAGTTTGATATGAGATACTGAAGCTATTTGGCCTGAGCACTCTGTGTGTTTCAGCTTCATGATGGCAAACTGGATTTAGGCAGAGATCTCAAAAGTAGCTCATCACTATGAGCTGATTTGCTGGACTATTATATCATTTGTGATGATAATCAGTGCTGCCCAGGGCACAAGGAACACATACTTTACTTGTTTAACCTTCATGTAACCCTAAGTCAACTACAATCTAAGCTAATGGCAAGTAAGATAGCAATAAGGGGAACATTTTCTGATTGTAACCTTGAGAGTTTTTAAAAAAAAGTCATGAACAATTGTATAGTTTTTATTCATGGATAGTGTATGAATTAAACATGTATAGTATTTATTATTTACAGTTTAGTGTGCATGTGAGCTACATATATCCACCCATACTTAACATCTCTCATAGTAAGCCTCACTTCATGCATTAAAGCATCTCAATGGGTGTGGACATCGTTTTGCTTTTGGAAACAGACATTTACATGTGAAACCAGCTAACCCAGTGAAAAGCTGCTTATTCACGGTCACTTCCGAGTTGGAAGGAAGGGGTTTTCCCGTTGCTTTGAAATTACACACCACAAATGTTCTGGAGAGTTTGCGGACAATGACGTAAGATTGTTGAAGGGTGAGAGGGTTTGTAGCAGGGAAACCACTGAAGTGAGATGATTGCTGTTCTTATGATGCAGATTAGTAACATTTTGGTGACTGGGGTCAGATGTGGTGAGCTCTACACCATCCTGTTTACTTTCTGACCTTGAGGCCTAGGGAGATGTTAACAGCATTATATTCCCAGTGAATGGTGGTGTGAACAATGTGTTTTAAGGGAAAAATCAAAGACGTGTTTATATGCTGGATTATTCCTTGCTTACTTATGTCACTAGTGTTTATTGGATTCTTGCTTTTGTCTTAAAAGATGCTGTAAAAGCTGGCTTGATGAAGATGTCAAAGAAACCACAAAGACCCCTGGGAAACCCAACGCAACCTGGTTAGAATTCATTTGTGGCATTGTGTAATCAACCGTCTCTGTCATCAAGATAAATCAGAATTTGAAACATCCTAAGAAAGCGGGATTCTAAGCTGATGTTTCATGGGTTTCAATCGCCTAAGAGACACATGTGTCAGTAAATGTCATGTTGAGGTTGATTGGACCACCCAGAGGTTACCCATTAAAAGCCATGAGGTTTACATTGAAGAAGTTCCAGGGTTGTACCCCAAAGGCCGTTCCCCCTGCTCACCAACCCCACAATTCCAGAGCCTGTGATCTATGACTGGGGTCCCCCTTCCGCAAATTACTGCATTTGAAAAGAACCCGAGCATGGACGAAAGAGAAACAAGGCCTCCAGTCTGCTCCAGAGAAAAAATGTCATTCCTAACAGTTAGCCTGCATTCCTGCTAAGAAGGAACCACAACTAGAACAAACCATTTGATGACATTCATACAGCAGACACTTCAGCGTTCACTCAGACCTCAGGCTGGAAATGTCTATTATGACCATGTAACGATGGAGGGAACGGTTGGTTCAAATTAATTGCCCGTCACTTGTCAGCTGAGTGCAGAAAAACTAGATCTGTGGAAGTGTCTCTCTGAGAAACTGCCAGCCAAGGACAATGAATGCATCCCATTTCTTCTTCACCTTCCAACATCTGATTTAATAGAGAGAGACGTGGACCACAGACAGAGCTGTGAGAGAGCGTACAGCAGCAATGTGGTCAGGTTGTAAACACAGACATGAAGTGGAAGAGCGGGATTACAAACAGGTTTGATCTCCTCGGGGCTGTCCAGATCGGCTGACAGGGGAGGAGGGGAGAGAGAGGAGGGAAGGGGGGAGGGAGATGATTTGGGCTCCTTTTATTCACTCCTCTCCCGTCAACTACCTCTCTCTTGCCGGCAGCATTGTCATTTGGGCTGTCCAGATACAACTGAAAGTCCGGCATTGATAGAAGCACTACAATGAAGCAGGAGACAGACAAACAGGCAGACAAATGCACCTGGAGGCTGAAGTCTTGGAAAACAGCTGAGACCCACCAATTTGTTAACAGCACAATTTTCAATAGAGTCATAACACCCCCCCCACACACACACACACACACACCCACCCCTCCCAGTCTCAATCTCTCTCTGCTTTTTTTTCTCCATTGTTCATTATTTTGAAGGCACTGAAAGAGAAGCTACACTAATTTCTTCATCCAGAATAGTCAAAGGAGACCACAGACTACTTTTAATGCCAAACAAATCAAATTGAATTCCTTGTTATCATTTCTTTTTTCAAATGAATCAAAAGCTTGTTTTAATTCCAGTGAAATTGAGTTCCATTTATCTTTATCCAGTTGTAATATTATCCTCTTTGTTCATATCCTATTGGTCTACCAACGACTAGGAATAGGCAGATCATGAGATAATAACTGTGAGCCTTTCTTCCAGTGATGAGGCCCAATGTGAGGATAACACGGTCTAAAGATGAAGAACCGTCCTCCTCATCCAATTTAGACAGGAGAATTAAAGGTCTAGCATAGCTAGAAAGTGAATCGTGTCCTTCAAGTTAATGTGAGACATCTAATATCATTTGTGGCTAAAAGGCAGATGTCTCTTCTAAAAAGAATAATTATACATCTGCAGGAGCAATGTGACCGATCAGTTAAATCTCTCCTAATTTAAATTCAACCTTTATTTTACCAAGAAAACCTCATTGAGATTAACAATCTCTTTTGCATGAGTGTCCTCGCCCAAGAATTAAAGAATTAGTATAAGCAAAAATGAGGATTTGGTGGTGTAGTGTGATTTTAATCCATCATCATTATTATCTGGAATTAAGCTGTGACCCAATTTTAATGATTTACTTTAGTTTTCAACTCCCTACATAGTATTAATCACTGTAGAATAATCTAAATGCTGTTTAAGTTTTCTAAGTGTTTAAATATTTAACAACTCCAATTCATGGATTCCCAAAACGCGTGTACAGTTTCATCCACCAGCTGCCTAAAGAAATTTGTTGGTACATGAAGCATGGTGCAAATTCTATTGGCAAATGTTCAGATGATAAAAGACTAAATATATGTATGTGTTTTAATTAGATCCCTTGATAGTAGATATTATAACTCTACATGATGTCATCACACTAAACACTGTAGTAGAGCACATCTTCCTCTACCCTTTTCGGTACCATGTTACAGAATGCATTGCACATGCGGCCACTGTAAAGGCAAATCTGGTTCTTATAAACATTTGAGCCCTTGATGGGTTTATGTATGTAAGCAGCTATGATGGATGTCTAAAGTCGGAGTAAAAGGAAATGACAAATGATAATGTCCCGCCAGTCAGTGCAGACACATAGAAACACACAAAAACATACACACACACATGGGCATGCACATGCACACATCAAATGGAGCTGGAACATCTGTCAGACACCGGACCAGTGGTTTAGTTAAAAGATGAGGAGGGGTCTGGTGAACACTCTGCTATTCATTTATCTCGCATTGCTGCCCATTGGTTTTAATTATGGTTGGCTCTTTCAAGTTAGAAATAGGCGTGCTTCAAAAACAGAGCTGTCCTTTTTGTGTTTTACCATTGTTTCGGTGGGACTTTGTGCATGGGGGCAAGGGGGTACATATGTGTGTGTGTGTGTGTGTGTGTGTGTGTGTGTGTGTGTGTGTGTGTGTGTGTGTGTGAAATCCTTCTGTCAGTCTGTCCTACACTCTCTCTCCCTGTTCATCCATCTGTCTATTTGCATGTGTACACACACTTTTTGTAATTGATGAGCATTTCTCTGTGTGCATGTGTGCGCATGTTGTGTGTGCTTTGCCATGTATGTGCAGCACTGGTCTGCCTTATTTTCCCGGCACAGCTGCAACAGGACTGGATTGATGTGTAACCCAAGCCGACACTTTAAAGGGCGAGAGGCCTGGACAGACGTGGTCTTGCTAGTATACCAGATGGGGCTTTATGATGAAAAGAGCATAATCCCCATCCAGGCATCACTTCCATCACTTGTGCACTACAAAGCCATTCACAGCTTTTTTTTATTGCAAGAAATAATCTCTTTTTTTTTTTCTCCACAGTCCCAAACCGAGCACAGTATTTTATGTTTCTCTCCTCCTTCTCTTGCTTTCACTCTATTTCTATCTTTATCCACCCCTTCTCACATCCTTCTGTTTCTCCATCCCTCCATATCTCCCTCATCTCTCTGTTTGCCTTCCCCCCCAACCCACCCACTCTCCCTTTTGCTCTTGAAGACTTGCAAATGTGGCATTAGCTAATATTCAGAGAGCCAGGCAAGCAATCTCTTTTTATCCGCCAGGGCCCTACTGATTGAGCTACAGTGTGTGCATTGGAAATGAGTGCTGCGCCGGGGCTGGCAAGCCCCATGCCTCTGATTGGTATTCAATATACATGTCACTGCAGGACATGCAAGTTTGGGGCTATGGGTTTACTCTCTCTCTTGCTCTGTGCCTCTATGTCTCCCTCTCTCATCCTCTCCTAATTCCAGCCATAGAAAATGCCTTTCTTTGCAAGTGTCACTTATAAAGAAGACAGCAAATTGGACACAGGGGCAATTAATAGGCTGGGCAAGGCTTGTACTGTAAGCGTGACATGACATATTGCTCCATTTTTTTTCCAGTAGCATTCCAGTAAGCATGGCTTTGAGTCCACTACATTTGGATCTATCTATCCCCTCCTCCCTCACTTGGTTTGGGGCTACATTATGTTTTATAGAAGACTTTATGGAAAAAAAACAGGCCTGCCCCTTTCTTTATACTAGCTTTATTGTGTAGTGTAACAGAATGTAGGTCCCTATCCAATTTCCCTTGCCTCTCCCTGACTAAATTTAGTGCATACATATATATATATATCTCATTAGTTCAGTGGTAAATATAATCATCAGACCTAATAATTGTTATTCACATGGCACACTTTTGCACATTATCTTTCCATAAAATTGTTTCTACTTAAGTGTATCTGTATATCTGGGCCCTACTCTCTGAAATCCCCCACCCTTTTCACACTAAGTCATTCTCTTTTTTTTTCTTATAGTAAAGCACATTCAGCTGGTCCTCCCTCATTCTCTGTTGCCTGTTTTCCTCGTTCTAAGAGCTTCGCTGTGAGCATCAGGGGAACAGAGGATTTCTTTCTGTCTTAGACTTACATCACGCTTGCAGAATATGTCAGGGATTGGACTTGCATTTACATGAGTTGAGGCATGCATGAAAACTGACATGGCAGAAGTGGTGTGTGGCTTAAGCACGGGTTAGCTATGATATCCTCAGTGGGACTCGAGTGGTGACGTACGCCTGAGCACCTGTGCGTCAGTGGCGGGTTTGCTGCTGTGATTTCAAGGAACCGTACAATTCAGAAAGGAAGAATAAAGGGGAAAATAACCATTATACATAAATATAATACATGTATGTAATGCATGGGAAATATTAAGCATGAATAAGGCATCCCATTTACCTGTTTTTAATCATTGTACATCAGAAAAACAGCTTATGAGCAGAATTAATGTGAGGAGATATTTATGTGATGAGAGCATTTTGAGTTTTAGATTTGTGGGCCAGCAGACTGCTGAACACATGGATCTGTTTCCAGTTCAAACTTCCTCTTGTACTCTCCCTTTAGGAGAGAGAAAAAGAAAGTGGGGTGGCGGTTGCATGGTGAGTCAATACTCCACTTCAGCCTAAGACACAATCACTCCTCTCCTGCTGAAATCTAAGGGCCTATCTGTTGGTTCCTTCTTGTGGGCCTCGTTCCAGGTTTGCCTTGGCCCTCTTCCAGGTGTGGGAAGTGAAGTGTAAACAGTTTACAGATCTGCTGTGGCTGGGGAGGGCCAAGGGCTTTAGCTGGGAGGAATGTAACCTGAACACCACTTCACAGGGAGGCAGCGCTGCGAGATGGAGCATTCATGCATATTGTGTCAGGGCCTAACAGGAAACTGACCCAGCAGTTCAAGGGAGAGGCGGCTGGTGAGAAGGCCTGCTGACGTCGGTTGTCATGTGGGGGGTTTCTGGAGGAGGAAAGGAGGCTGTTTGGCATTTGCCCCACAAACTATCATTCCTGATATTTTACAGTTGATTGTAGTAGCTCTAACATCAGCTCTATATGAAAAGCATACCTGGGAGTTTCTCAAGATAGACTGGAGACTGCTAGGATGCTATAGAAATGCTACATGCTACATCAGACTGGTCTTATTCATTTCATATAAGGAGGGGACTTTCACCCTAAATGATCAGTAGCAATTTAATAATTTACTATACGTTTTACAGATGAAGCATAATCTTCCTCCTGATATGGAGGAAGATTATGTCACCTTTCTTAATTCTGCTTGCAAAGCTCTGGTTGGACTTGTTTTGAATCACTGCATAAATTTGAGATGTGGGCCATGATTCAGAGGCCTGGAAATAGACTAGGTTAGTGCTATTATTTTTAAAGATGAAGGAGTAGCTATCCATCCAGAAAATATTGCATAATGCATTTTTATTTGAATGTGTCGGATTCTGATGTGATTTTCCATGTGGTGTCCATCCAAAAATACATACATCTATATCTTAGATGATCATATCACCTGTTTTCATAAACTGTATGCAATTGCACAATGGACACGCATACACACATGCACTCACTCACCCGTGCACCCACACACACACACACACACACACATTTCTGGTGTATTCAACACCATGCATCCATGTTTAAAGTCACCTGGTGTCACATGGTGTGGCTGTGCTGCTTCTGTTATCTGGGAATAAATGCAGCTGAGCCTGCTGTTGCTCTAGCACTAAAACTCAGTGCAGGAAAATGAGGTGCTGGCAACAAAGAGCTTTGAGGAAGTAGACATGTATCTCCAAGGACACATACCACCCAGCAGATCAAAGGACCTAGAGGACGTGTTTGATGGGGAAACCACACTGGTTTTCAAAGCATTGTAGTCCTGCATCTCACTAGCCCACCAAGGCCCATGATAGAAATTCTAATACGTCCGCCTGTCAGTTAATTGAAGCCCCATTCTGTCCCTCGGGGGACAGTGGGCCAGTCTTTAGAGAGTATCCTTGTCCTGCTGCATGCTTGTTATTAATTATTATTCCTCAATCAACACCTCAATAACACTGTTCATTATTGAAGTGTGTTTTTGTGTCTTGTCACCAATCTCTTGTCTTCGGAGGAGACGCTGAAGTTTGACAGAGAAAGAGATTCACTCATATCACATCAGCTTACCTTTGGGGATGCTGTGTGTTGACTGAGGAGATGTTTGGTTGTCAGTGTTGCATTTGATCATGGGAGGGGATTCAAATTGTGTACCTTTGTTAGTCTGCATAACAATGGAATATATAGTGGAGGACAAGAGAAGGACACAAAGAAATGTGAATGTGATTGCATTTGGCAAAGCACAATCGTTGTATATTTTAGTGTAGATAGAAGAATACACACACACACTTATAGGCACATACACACACAGAGAGAAAGAGCGGTCCTGTCATTCGAGAGACATGCCCCACTCCCCAGAGACAGGCAATCTTCCAGACAGACAGGAAGTCAGCCCTGTCTGTGTGTGAAGTTCGCGGAGAGGAGGAAGTGATGAGCGATGGCAGCCGATCTGAGCTCAGCTATGTCTCTACATATGGCAGTTGTGGTGTGCAGTGTAAAGTATACACTTGATCTGTGCAAAAGTATACACAGCTCAGCATATCATGCATGTATCAGGGTTATGTTGTCTCAATTCATATTTGACATGCACAAAACCCATGTATGTTTTCCTGCTTAACATGCCTGTTTAGCCAATGAGGGGGATGACGATGCATTCTGCTGACAGTCCTGACAAATTGTTTCATAAAGCCCTGACGAATGATATTGAATTGCAATGATATCATAGTATGTCTGCAGCTGTGTCAGTTTGGAGCCCTTGCTGGGTGCTCTGTGGATGTATATGATACTCCAGTAAGAGACACTCGCTGTTGTTTGGGGTCCAAACAGGAACTTGGACCTCTTGAACAGATCACCTCCTTCACCACGGTTCACTGCCATGGTGCACAGCGCTTCTATAGTTTCCCACTCTCTTTCTGTGACCTCCTATCTCCAGACCAAATGACTGGTTAGGACATTGAAAGGGAAATTGCGTGCATTCCTCCATAATTGTAAGAGGTATTTACATATGCTCTCTAAATAATTATGTGGTCCAGCCGGGAGCATCCAATGAATTTTTCACAAAAGCACTTTCTGCTATTTACATTCCTAAAATGTAATGTGGTTTACTTATGCAGCTGGACGGCCCGAATCAAAGCATTCATTCCCGGGGACCAAGTGCAGGCAGAAGGAGAGGGAGAAAGAGAGACAGGGTGTGGGGGTGGGGGGGGGTGAGGAGAAAAAGTTCAAAGCGTGCGAGGTCAAGCTTGAGGGTCACTCTCTCAGTGCCTTTTCACTGCCTGCGTGAATACATAACCGGCAATTGACTTTATAATCGGGATGGGGGGGGGGGACTCATAAAATATGCAGTTTAATAATAATGGTTATCATGGGTCCTTTTTTGTTTCCACTGTGTGTTTTAGTCTAGAAGCATCTAAAGCAAGCTGTGTATCAAATAATGATGGGGCCACTGCTGCTGCCTGCTTCCCTTTGGCTCCATGTTTTGCATCTGAAATACAAAATGACAGCCAACCATTTCCCTCTACCCCTCACTCATAAAAGGCTTCCCCTGCTGGATTTCCCTCTGATTGGATCAAAGCTTTGACCTGTGTTGCCAGATGACCTTTCCTGATCCCACTGGTGCCTCCAGAGTACGGACCCTTGCCGGGGCACCTGAGAATTACTTAGACGGTGGCGTATTCAGTGGCTGTCACCGAGCCCTTGTCTGTTTGATGTCACCTCCGACACTGGCCTCTGTAGCGATCGCAAGGGAGATCTGATGCCCTCGCTGGGCTGTGAATAATAGAATACATCTACCTGTCTCTAGCCCACGTTGTCACCTGTGCTCCCGATGATGAAATGTTCCCATGCTTACCTTCAGGGGTGATGTGTTCTTCCTGTCTGTTCCAGGGTACAAAGCGAGTCGTCAGCAGCCAGCCATGGGAAAGAGTTGTCGACGAGATGGCTCAGCTGGCAGTGCCCAGGGCTCCCGTGGGGTTGAGAGATGACTGAAGTGGAGAGTCAAGGATGCTGAAGGATGACAAGGGACAGCTGGAGAAGAGGAGGACTCTTCACCAGACACAATAGACCACAGTCAACAGTGAGAGACATCAAGTGATGTTCAGTGTCTTCTCCTCTCCCATTTGTTCAATCACCAATCTCCCATAGGACTCATTGCAAGTTTGCTTTGCATTTGTTTATTGTATATATATATAAGTGTATAAAAGTGTACCTTTTAAGAATGTGCCTCTTCTTTTGATCAGTGTTTTTTTTTCACTCTGCCTCTTCATATCATATGCATGTCCACGATTTCATTTCATACTTATTTGTTTGAGTGATTCCACAGTATTCCCCTTTTCATGAACCTATTCCTATCAATTAGCGTAACCAGTTTTATCAGTGATGGCTGTGTAATCCTCATGCCAGTGGTCGCGGACAGACCTGGAATGTCAGGCTTGGCTCAGAGATCACTGGAGAGAGAATCCACCACTACCCACAGCTGTATAGGAGGTCAACACTTTAACATGTCGATCACTGCAAATGAGGTTTAGAGGATTTGGAAAGTGTGGATGCATGACTGAATGGATTGATGGTTGCTGTGGAGTTTGTAGAGGGTGAGGGATTGTGTTAAGCAGCCGTGAGAAGGAGAAAGCTGTGGTTTGGCCCGACGTGTCGCTGTTTCCGTAGCTTCTTTCATTCTTCACATGAACCGACCAGAAACAATTTTGGCGCCAGTTGGCTGACAATGTGACGATTTATTTTTCTGAATTTAAACCAAAATACCCACTAGGTGCATTTGCGTGCTTTTAACACAAATTTAAGAAGGTTTCACTCACAATCCATGATATCAGTAATCCTAAATACATCACAGATGCATGTACGGTAAATCAGTGAGCAGGAAATAATGATCATGGCTGTGTGGCCTTGATGGTTTCCATCAAAGCCACTGTCCTCATGGAGCACACATGTGTGTCAGGCATCATCTGCTGTGGATTATTGTGGTCTGGGAATGTCTGTGGCTTGATCCGACCCCCACCGTTTTGTCACCATATGTCACCCCTCATGTCACTTTATATAATGGTGATATATTCTGTATGATCTGCATATTTCACCAAATCTGAAATTGGTTTAAAAATATGTCTGCAGAGCACCCTGTAACAATGCATGACAGAAAGCTCTGAGTCCACAGTAAGCAGAACAAATAAACAGAGTTCATGCATTGCTTAATACCAGTGTCCACATACAATTCAATAGTCTTTTGTTGTCCTGATATTGATAACAGGATGGAATAGACTTCTCTCACTCCTCCTGTCTTTCCTGTCTAAATTTATGTCCTCTACCACCCTCTACCTCCCTTAATTTCTACATTTCTCCATCTTCTTTACCTCTAAACTCCCTGCCTCACTCCTCGACCCCTCTTTCTGCCTCACGCTAAGCTGGTTGGTGATGCATTCCTCATTCCTTGAATGCACCCAGAAATGCTCAGTGCTCTGGCGTCAGCACTTCTTAAAATGGGCTGCTGCCACCACTGCTCCAGCTGGAGCTTCAACATTACCCCCACCCCCCCAAAAAAAAAAAAACCTGGAGAGAGAAGGAGAGATGAGAGTGGGAGGAAAATCTGCTAAATCCGCCAAACTCAGGAATGTATTTTCATTAAAACAAGTTTGTTTGAAGGGATTGGGAAGGTGGAGGAGAGAGAGAGGGGGGTGTATCAAAAGTGATCAGACCCGATGGCTCAATGGCTGCACAGTGCTACAAGTATTAGAGGAGAGAGAAGGAGGACACATTACATGAGGTGTAGACACATACTCTGGCTGGAGACAGTATTTGGCTGCAGGACTTGCTAACAGGAGTTTATCAGCTAGCTGTGAAAGCTTCTGTCTCAAATCCCTGTTTCTCTGCTTGTCGCCAGGTAGATTGAGGAATAGTGTTCCTGTGTGTATGTGTGTTCATGTTTATATGTGTGTGTGTGTGTGTCACCTCTACCACTAGCTAAAACCATCATCCCTCTAGATCTCCCATTATCCAGTCTTCACACGTCTAGATTTATTTCCCACCCTGGTCAGTCTCCAGGAGAGGTAATTACCAACCAAGGAAACACAGGACTTCCAGGAAGAAGCTTATCGGAATACACACACACCAGCCACTGTCTTAAATGTGACTGGTGAGCTGGGACTGACAACACAGAGGTACATTATCCCCCTCTACCCCACTACAGTGGGGTGCATGTTTTTTTCTCTTTACATTCACAAAAAAAGAAAGTTTCTTTTTCTCACCTTGTCCTTCCTTTTCTCTTAAAGCTAATAGACTGATCATTATATTTGTATGTATGAACAATTAGAAAAGTGACTACATACATTATAAAAGGTGTTTGTAAGGATGAACCGTGATTATCCAATTCCCTCAACCCTCAAATCTATGAGACATTTTAGCATCTTTACAGCTTTACTGCTTTGGTTCAGTATCACTGCTTTAACCTTGTTTCCAGCACCAGTTTTCAGAGAAATATCTTTTATAATTTTACGCACTATCAAGCAGCACACAGGCGAGTGAGTGATTAGCTGGTGAACATGGTAATACATTTCATGGGTAAATAGACATATATTTCTGTCAGGAGTTGGTGGAAAGCAAAACTAATAAAAGGAGACTGAATATTTGACTTATATTTATCAGGAGCCAGAAACACAACTATTAACATTAATGCTTCTCTGTTACTGATGGATGAATACCATGGTCACCATTTTAACTTTATGTAGTGATACTATGCCAATGTTGTGTTCACAGTTTGTTGCTCTGCACCAAAGTGGTAAAAAGAACAAAACAAATTGAATGCAGGAATAAAGAATAAAACTAGTTTATTACGTTTTAGTAGTTTGGTTTATCACTATTTCCAGTAATACCATTTTACTCACCAAGTTAATTGCTGAGTTCTGTGACATTTTTTAAAAAGAAGTTCAACAGGGCAAGAAACAGCTGTTAGAAAGTCATACAGGTTTTAATCAAACCACAATATTGGTTAAACTGATGATAATAAAAGCAAATACTAAATTTACTACTGAAAGGGGTTCATTATGGCAGCGGCCCCTGTTTGATCCCAGCAAGGGACCTTTGCTGCCGGTCACACCCCACACCCCCCGCCCCCCCCCACCCCACATCCCTGTTTCTATGCCACAGTACTTTCAAATAAAGGCAAAAATGCCCTAAAATAAATCTTTAAAATAAAAAGTGTTCATTATAAATATCCTTCATTTTATCTTTCCAGTCCAACTTTAAACTACTGACTGCTCAATGTGTTCTCAGATCTCAGCAATTCTATTGATGAGAAAATGTTCTAATACTGAGATAAATAAATAATAAAACAAATACTAACCACAAAAGTAAGACCCACGTTTGAATAAACCAGAATTATCCCTTCATGTTCAAGTTAGGTGTCTGCGTAGGCATTTCACCATAGGGCAGTAACATCAGATCCTGCATTTTGGCGGATGCTTCTCTCTCCCTATCTGTTTCTGCGCTTTGTTATCCGTCTCAAATAACTCCCTGAGGGTGTCTATTATCACCTAACAGACTGAAACCAGGAAGAAATTTATCAATCAATAACGTTCTGTGGTTTCGGTAATCCCTGACTGTGTGTAATAGGTTGCTGAGATCCACTTATTTCTACAGGCTGACTCAGTCAGATGAACAGACCCACCAGGCCTTTCTGGCTGCTCCTCCCTTGCTGCTCTGCCCTTGATCAGCCCAGGGTGGTGGATGCACATGGGGACCACCCCTGGATTAAAAGAGCCTATTCCTCCCTTGATCAGCGAGAATCAGCTCTTGCATGGCTTTAAACATACACAAACACACAGAGAGAAAGGCATGTGTGCATGATTACATGTACACAAAACAGGAGGAAACATTCATGGCCGAATAATATGAATCTAATTTGATGATACACGAGAAAAAACGCAAATTGAAATATCTATCCATCACTGAATGTGTGTATACATTTCATAACATACTGCCACACTCTTACTCATGCACATATTTTAAGAAGAGATGTCATCTAAACATAAAGTATGGATCCCCTTTCATCACAAACACATCAACACACAAATAAACACATAGGGAAAAGCCACAAATTAGATTAAGATTGACAGACAGAAACATACACACACACACACATGCAGAGGGGGTATCCCTCATTGAAGCTGATTTCCAAGTGTGGTGTGTGTTGCTTCTCAGGCCACTGGTGGTGCTGGGGTGTAAGCTGACACCTTGATGTCGTGATGCGGTTGCCATCAGAACGATGCAATGTGCAGGCCAGATGAGGCTGGGCCGTTCTCTCAGTGTCACCACCGCCTACACTACAACTCCCATAAGATCTTCTGAGATGCCCCCCCTGTCAATCTCCCTCTGTCTTCTTCCCTCTTTCTCCACCTCGCTCCCTCTTCCGGCTGTTTTCATGGGGTGCAGGAGGGCGACGGAGGGCGTTTGAAGGCTGGCACAGGGAGGGATGGGCTGGGGGATGGAAGGGCAAGAGAGAGGGAATGGAATGGGCCAGAGGAGAAAGATAGGGATGAAGGAGAGTGAGGGGGGACAGAAAAAAAGATAGAGAATGAGAAGATGAGAAAAAGAGAAAAGGAGGTATGAAAAACTAAAAAGGGGGGCGGGGGGTATTTCTCCTTTTATTGTTGTTTCCTCAGAAAATAGCTTTAGACTCTGCGCTTGGCTGATAGCAAAGCTACTGGCACACGAACACACATTATACATGCATACACACACACCACACACACACACAGACACACACACACACACACACACACAGACACACACACACACACGCACACTGCTTTTGCTTGCTCTACATGGCAATCACCATGGTAACAAAATGTACAGAACACAATTGAGGTAGGATATTTTTAAGTTTCAAAGGCATGGAGACAACAATAGGGACGACAAAGGGAGGAAGAGACGAGAACTGGTGAGAGAGAGGGGGAGAGAGATAGAGAGAGCCAGAGAGAGAGAGAGAGTGAATGAGTTACGTCAATCTAAGTGCAAGCAGATGGACGTGCGAGTGTGTGAGAGAGAGTGTGTGTGTGTGTGTCCAAGGTCACAGCCCAGAACCATCTGTATGGAGAAAAGACAGAAGGAGGGATGCAGGATAAAGGGAGAGGAGGTGGAAAGGATCTGAAACACATTAAAGGGTCAGTTCACACAAAATTACAAAAAAAAGAGCATATTTTCTCACTTAAAGCTTGACGGTGTGTCGCAACACAGATAGTTTTGGCTTTATTTGTTAAGATTTGGAAAGATATTGCAAGATTTCTGATTCCCCCTCAGTATAATCAAAATGGGTGGAATTTAATTTGTAGTTCCCACAGCGACTAAACATTTAGAAATTAAACAGTGTCTTTCCAGAAACTGTTCCCTCATTATTCTTGATAATCCGCAGATCACTTTGAGCACATTTTTCTTTAGAACTACTTTTCACTGGAAAGATAGTTTCTATGAAAACTGTTGACTGCCTAGTCTGTGAATCATCCTGAATAATTGGGACACTGTTACTGGAAAGACTAGTTGATGCTGATTTTATTTTAATATAAAATTTCTTAAAGCTGTGGAGCTCTGATTCTGTTTTATTGTGTTTGGATAAAAAGACATATCTCAAACCTGGACAAACAAAAGCAAACCTACAGATACCA